>NC_143020.1:103846293-104008793 GCF_055824585.1 Amblyomma mixtum
GAAAGCACACCTCTTAGACACTCTTTGTCGATTGTCATTGTTTGTTCTTGGTGTCATTTTGACGTCTGTGACTGTTTGCACGTCTCCTCACTATTTCGACGTTCATGGCTACTCCGGCGTCCAAGCGGGTTTCTCCGCTTTAATTCATGAACTATTTACTCTACATCAACCAAATTTGGTCCATAGCGAGATTTCTCATCTTCTATCTGACACAGTGAAACTTTTTTCCATATCTTTTATAGGACGACAGGAACGTGCGGACAAAATTGCGAAATCTTTTTGGTGACGTGTACATACCCATAAGAAGTTTGCGTGGATACGGTGGCCGCAACTGGCAAAGGACAGGGTTAATTGGGGAGACATAGGAGAGGCCTTTGCCCTGCAGTGGGAGTTGTCAGGCTGATGATCAAGATGACATACCCATACAATACTTTCGTATCAATAATATCAGCGCCAGATAACTGAGTTGCAGCAACAGCGGATTTTTTGTGAGTGTGAAAGAAATATATTTAGCACAAAATAGTACTTAAAAAGTTTTTTTACAGAAGCTTCCAAGCGCTTCTTTTTGTCAGCTCTGAAAGCAGTTGAGCGAGGACTGTGAAATTGTCTTGGTTACTACTTTCCCTGCGTCGTGGTTTGTGTCGTGACTTCCAGTTAATATTTGCCTTGTTTAGATGTCAGTAAAACTGCTTTGCTTTTTGCAACTGATGTGTGTTATAGCCGAAAATGAGCGAATGCATCATAATACCTGTGTTTTGGCGTAAAAAGTTTCGGAGACCACGTTTGCCGGAAGACCTAAGAATACGCTTAGGATATCTGTAAAGTTAAGAGCGCATCCTTTTGAAGCCGCAGCACTCTGATAAACCTCGACCGTACAAAATACGACTGAGCGATTAGGGGTGCATCTACTACGCTCCACTCCAACGTACTTTATTCTCGTTATACTTTTTCTTTTTCAGATGGCAGCTGCGATAATCACCTACACCGTCATACTTGTACAAACGAGCCAAAGCTCCGCAGATGGCTTCCTGCACAACTCAACTCTCCTTCCGGACGTCAATTCCACGGCTTAGTGCACTGGAAAAATTTCTCGAAACTTCGCCATGAGAACTACAGGCACAAGAGCGACCACTCACAAGCAATCAGAAAATTTAGAGCCAGAATGCAATGTAAATACCATAGAAATAAAGAGCCTACAAAACTAGTCATTGTTAATTCTCTCACTCTGATGGCAACAAGTACTTTTGCGTAGCGAAAAAAAATAACACAGTTACAGCTAGCCTTAAATAAGCCTTAATAAATCCTTATGCCAAGACGAAGGAAAGTTCTTTTGTCGAAACGTTGGCTAACATGCTGCGGCACGCCTCCTATACCATTGTTCGTTTTGTACTGCCAAGAATGATGCCTTTCATTTATATTCATTTCATTGAATTTATTTCCATCACTGAAGAACAAGAGGGCTGACGTTTGGTCCCTCTTTACGATATCTATGAAGTCAAGTCTGAAAGAAATCATAAGCTGAGATCTGTGCCTAACCCCATTCTTCTCCTTCAGATGGCACAGCGTGGGCACACAGGTTCCATAAAACGTGTCTGCTACTCACAAATGAGTATGGTAATTTATGCGCATGTGTATCTGCATGAGAGTGCAAGCATGTAAGGTTTGCGAGCTTGCTGCTCTTCACGGACATTAGTGCACTGCGCCCAAAGAAAGTTTAATAAGCTGATCAATAACTGGTGTCTAGTCGAAATGAGTAAGTGTGCGGAGACATCCCATAAAACCAAAAGCAAAAGGTTATAGTGATTTTAATTACAAAGTGCCGACGGCGTCAAGACATTGATGGGGCTGAGCTCCAAGAAAATCGTGTTGATCGCCGCATAGCACGGGCGTTCATTGCCGCCAACGACAGGTATATCTATTATTCACTAAGAGCCAATGCCTCCTTTTGATTTTTCTGAATGTTCAGTTTGAAACCAGCCATCTCCTAACCAAAGCAGGGATTTCCTTTATGTCCTTTCTTTGACCTAACTGATATCGTCTACTTTTATTGTTATTCTTTTGACAACGGCGCAATCGCAAACAGAAGCAGAAAAGCAGACACTAAAAGGGCACCCTGTTTTTTTTTTTCTTCACAAAAGAACCCCTGATCAAATGCAGATTAAACATGAACAGTGGCGTGCGCACCATTCAGTGCGGTCGAGAGCTCTCTTGAGTCCATCAGCCTCATTCCCTCCCCTTGGGAAACTACATTTCATTACCTGTCGAACCCCGGCAACGGCAGAATCCAATCAGAGATCCTTAAGCACGAAACCCGGGCAAAATATCGCGCGCCTCCAAAACGCTCGATGAACAAGTAACAACGGGAAGTCAGTTGGGCCCGAGTATTGCCCAGAATTTCCCCTCTGCATAAATAAAGCACGCGACCACTCCAAGTATTGCGGGAATGACACTGCCCGGAGCCATGGCAACGACTGCCTCTATCCACACCACTCCGTTTGGCCTAGAGCGGCATACGTGTAACCTCATTTAGGCTTCCGTTAATAGCCCAGGCGTGATCACGCATCACGTCGTTTCGCCCGTACTTACCGACGACGGGTGAAAGGCAAAATGAATGAATTGCCTACCGCTGGCTCAAGTAAATGATCGTCAGTGTAGTACAGGGTTTTTGCCTTGGCGCCGTACCCTACAAGAGAAACGAATAATAGCCAAAAGGAGCGACTGTCACGCTATTCCGCTTTGTTTGAGTAGGTGGGGATAACGCAGTCATCAGCTGGACGTCCCTTGCGATGGAAATGCCACAACGACATCATTCGAGAAGGAGAACCATTCTTTTTGGTGCGCACCCTGCGGTCCTCGAGGGCGGTTCCTCGGAAAGATCTGTTCATTTGGACCCGCCTTCTGTCAACCGCGTCTCTGCACTTGAAGAACGCACGTGAACCAACATCAGCTCGAAGCTGAAAGAACCAAGGTATTGTTGACGAATCTGTTCCTTAGGTTAGCGAACCCCCCCATGCCATTCGCTAAATATAATTTGCAATGGTCAAACTTGATTATGCTGAAACAGTGCTTACGATCACTGAAAACTTGTGTACACTTATTTTGTAATTGAAATGATTCATGTGTTGGAGACGAGCTCTGATCTTTGAGCTCTAGGCTTATAGGACATTTTCTTCGAGATTTCAAAAAACCCTAATGCGTGAGTGTTTCGAAGGACAGATATTATCCCTTGTCCAACTGGTAGTAGGAAACGCATTCTTAAAACTGAGGAGGAAAAGTAGCTTTGAGCCCCTGCAACCAGTCCTTTTCAACATCTTATCCTCAGGCGTCTCTAAAAAGAACTACGGATGATGGACGGGGCAGTGTGTGAAAAACGTAACTTTACATGTGTACTCACTTTATAGTTAAGATCAGGAATCGTATTACATATAAAACACCTTCATTGGTATGCCTTAAGGTTCTCAAAGCTTGAAGGATTCGCTTTCTACTTATCTTGCGCTAGAAATCGTTTTCTCTTTCTTCTATTCTTATAGATTTAATAACTAATTCACGAGAGCCTGAATAAAATACAGAAGGTTGAAAGCCTCGTTGTGAACACGTGTGCGATACGCACCAAGCTCTAGCGATGTTTAACCTGAAAATTTGTTCCGAGTAGCAAAATGTGGCGACCTGTGCCCTTAAATAGCAGCAAGCCCGCAGCATGTTGTCTGCAGCCTCATATTCTTGCTAAAAGAGGACGGCCCACTTCATTCAGACTACACTGTAAACTTGCACCTAATATCAAACCAAAACTCCAGTGACACATTGTTAAAAACACTACCAGCGCCCTGCCATTCTCCTGATTATTGCATTAAATTTAAGTACTCTCAGACTGGCTGTCACGCCAACATATGACGATGGCAGCATTTTCTTTTCAGAAAAGTTTGTAATTATTGTCGGCCACGCTTAAAAAGTTCTCGAACACAACTATTAGCGTAAATTGATGTAACAATCGCCAATATTTTTTGCGCTGTGCCAACTATGTAAACGTGGTATTACCTCTACAATCCTGGCACAAGATTAGTCAGGAAGTCTAAACAGGTCATTTTCTTCTTGCATCTCATCTCTACAGGCTTTACCATGAGCGCTAATATGAGCGGCTCAGCTCGTGACGTCCTTCGACCGAAGCGCTCAGCTATTGGCCCCTTCACCGTAGATGTTGCTCTGGCTCACGATGACATCCAGGGTGGCCTCAAAGGGGACAAACATAAACCATCAGAGCACAGCAACATGTTGAGAAGCTTCGCTCTTCAAGCACGGCTTTGTCGCCTCTGTGGATTCCTCTTTGTGAAGGACATCTTCGCCAAGCCACCAAGGTAGGCACGAGAAGTTATGAATGTTCGCCCGACATGGGACAACAAGACTGCACAGCATCAGTCAAAAGAAATTTGGTCTTCGAAAACTGCCACCAGAGTTAAGCGGTAGCTCGAAACTTCGTGCAGTAAAACTTAATGGCTTTCAAGAAAATGGTTAGCGTAATTAGTGACGTTGTTTGCAAACTTCTACACCCTGCGCAAACAGTCCTGTTAGAGATGAGATCCTTCTTCGTGTAGAAGGAATTCCCGCTTTAATTAGTTTGAAACTAGCGCTTAATTTTTACAGCGTTATTCTCGTCGAGTTAGAAATTTCAGCCTTTTCTACGTGAAGTTATTATGGATTACACTAAAAGATAATGGCCCTCTTCAAAGCTACTACAATGGCGAGGAAAACCTCTATCATTTTCCACCTTCGACATCAGGCCACATTTGGAAGGCATGTCGCAAGTAATGGTAAGGTAAAGGCATGCATATTAGTGCAAACAGTAATACGTTTACAGATGAAACAAACTACGAAAACCTCATCAAAAAAACACGACAAAAAATTTCGAACAGTCCACCTGTCTCATTTTCGAAGCTCTGTGCCTCACGACGTCGTTCGGTTATGTAATTCTGGAATGAAGAACCCTAGAAAGCACGCTATAGTTGGTACCAAGTATTTTTCTTTGTTTCTACGCATTCTTACTTTATCGCGAAACGTTGCTTCTGTGCTTGCAGATCTCCGAGGGTCGTCTGGCTCCACTGGTACAGCCTTTACGCAGCAGCGTGCTTCGCCTTCTTTCTGTGGTTCGAGATCGACGTCGTTACCCGCGACGCGATTGAACTGAGTGACATGCACCGGTTCTTCACGAAGTCCCTTCTTGTCCTCCTTCACGTCGTGGTCATCGTCAAGGCCTGCGGCAACTTCTTGACGATGATCCTTGGTTGTCGCAGGATGCTCGACTTCCTAATCAAAGCCGGCCGTTTCGAGAAAGAAATCAATATTCCGGCGTGCAAGTGTTGCACTCAGAAGCGCTTCCTGTGGTCCGACGTAAAAGCAGCCCTGATGTTTGCCCTTTACTTCGTAAGCTACACGATGGCGCTGTTCCACCAGGAACAGAAAGTTGACCTCGATGACCAGCTAAACTTCCGGGAGATCTTCGACAGGGTGTGCGGCTTCTTCGCTGCAGTGCTGTTCTTTGCATACGACAGTGTCAACTTTATCAATCTGCGGCACTCGGCTGAAGTGCTGGAAAGTTATGTGAGCTTCATGAAGGAAAAGTTGGAAGACTACGTAGGTCACAAAGTTTTGAGCTGCGAAGTGGATGCTGCGAAGAAAGTGCAGGCAACTAGGCTTCACCTGTGCACTGTCCTGGAGCTGAAGAACGACATCAATGGCATCTGGCAGAGGTCGGTTGTAGTGTCCAGCGTGGGGCTACTCCTGGTGACTTGTATCTCGCTCTATACCATCATCACGGAAGGACTGAAGAGGACTGAGCTATGGATTGCCATTGGCTACTCGGCGTTCACGTCTTACGAGTTTCTCAAGCTGGCGAAAGTCAGCCAGTCACTGTCCAACGCCGTAAGTGATTCAAAACCTCTTGTATGGCCTCAGTTTTGCACGTACTGTTGGGTGAATTGGTTCGACCTTATTTAGACCGTGCCTACGAGTGGAAGATAGTGAGCTTGTTTATCTACTCACTGTGTCCATTTCACAAAGTGTAAGGCGTTTTACCAAGGGCCGGAGTTTTGTTTCATGAGCTACCTGAAATTTAACTTGCATATAGGCGAATATTATTCTTCGGCAATAAATTAATTTTATTAACAGGAAATGCAGGAAAACGTTAAAGTCACTACATCCCTGCCGTGATCTGTAATACCAAAATATGGTAGTTTAACGAGACCTTTCTTCAAAATACAATTAGGAAGAAGACTCTCAGAAGAGAGTTTTTGCCGTCAATGCACCGAAGTTTCGTTGCATAACTATGTCGCAGCCTCGAGAACCGCCACTTCATTCTATTGAAACTCAGCTGTGACCAAACGGGACATATCGATCACTAATCGCGTATTAGGATTACAGCGTAAGGGCACTTCGAACACACCCTTTAGATGAAGTCAAAATCATGTTATATATTTACTGGGAGTTTTGTTGCACCTATTGCCATCTTGATTCCGGAATGATCAGTGCAGTTCTGGGAGATCTCGTCCGTTCAGCTGATGTTTGATGCTTTAATGAGATATCTCATATTCAACTTGCATATAGGCGCAATGGAATGAAATGAAATTGAATGGAACTCGTACAGTTCCATTCACTTACACAAAATTTCTTGCCATTAAAAAGTGCTGGTAATCCAAAATAAATAATCACCTATATTATTTCAGTCCAAAGATTACACCACCTCTTCAGGAAGCAAGGCACATTTAATTTTTTCTTCATAAACCATAGGTTGGGATGATGACACATATGATTGTGCTGCATAATTGTCAAACTAGAAGTTCTCATCATTCACTGGTTTAGCCTGGTCTCTAACGCTACGAATATTAAGATGCGCATGCTGATTATGTATATTAATGCATATGAACACCTGAACTTAATTTTCTCCTTTTAGTTTCAAGATATCAAGAATTCGTGCCGAAAGACGATAACTATGGAACGCACAGTTGCTTACAGCCATCAGGTAAGGCTATTAGTCGTGTCACGGCTCGCAGCTAGCGTTAAATTACGTATAAGCTGCAAATGGTGCCAGGAGGTGAGTGCTTTAGGTGAGCTGCGTCTCTGCTGTCACAGAGTTAACATGTAAATGTTATGAAAAGTCATCGTACAAAATTCGAACGTAATCTTCTGACTAAATCCTATGCTACGCACTGAAAAGAACCGAGTCACTTATTCGACTGTTGCTTAATGTGCCAGAGCTTAATTGTGATGATTGCAGGCCAGCCTAAGCACCCCTTTGTAACCTCTTGTATATTTTCGTTTCTTTTTAGCGTCGAATCAATGCCGAAAAAAATGTTTATATATTTTGATGCGGTGTTAACTCTAATACCTACTCTTTCGTTCTGGCTTCTATAGCATTGTGTTATACCGATTACAACCTTCGTCATTTTTAATGTCATGGCTAGGCTGCAATCGCGAACTATTATTTTCCCTGCAGGTCCAATACCTGCACAACACCATCAACCCGGACGACATGAGCCTCAATGGGAGCGATTTCTTCAAAATCAACCTGGGATTGCTCGTTTCTGTAAGTTGCTCTAAGCTTGCGTGGATCGACAAGGCGTTGCTTACGCCAGCGCAATGTCTTCTTCGATTGGTGCATGTACCGCGTTTAATTGCATAATGAGTTCATCCCCTAATTTGGCTGTCAAAAAGTGAAATTTTTCTTCCTTCGCGTAATGAATGAACTCCTTCCTTTTGACGAGCATATAGCGTATTAACTAAATTTCTCGAATGACAACCCTACTATGCCACGCCGTACAAGATGAACAACCGATAAGCACGTTCCGCGAGGAATCGGAGGTCCAGTTTTAGTTTTTGTTGGGTTTAACGTTTAATAAGTAAACATTTCACTTTTCACTTTTTCTCTTTCACTTCACTTTTAATGTCCACGTATTTCAATTTCGCAACAGCACCTTTTATTCCAAAACAAAATTAAAATTCTGATTAGTTATTTAATAAATTGTCGCTTTAAATTGTACTCTAGCACGTAAATAATATCGGTCTTGCCGTGACGTATCTTACATGGCTCTTGAAAGATAAATCTATGCCAGGTAATTTGAAAGAACTTGTATATCATGCGCAGTGTATGAATGCAAAGAAAAACGTTTTTTTACCATTCATGCTTCTTCATTGCCATTACCACGTTTTCTCCTCAGATGGCTGGTTCCATAATAACGTACACAGTCATACTGGTGCAAACAAGTCCAGACTTGGAGGTCATGGCGGCATGCCTGTCTGATACCATGGAAACAAGCACGCCGCTGCCGACTTGAAAACAGCGAGAAATAAAGATATAAAGCAGGCACTATTTTCTATGAAAGCTCCATCGGCGCCAAACCTGCTTAGATCGCCTGAGCAAGGCGTAGCAGGCTCAGTAGAAGAGGAACTGGTCAGCAGCTGATGGTTCTCAGGTAATGTGCTCACTTACGCAAAGGTGTCCCCTCAAGAACCTAGCACCTGTCATAAGGTGCCGGTTTCTCTGCAGAGAAGTGTGACTCTTGAGCGCTTAACATAGGTTTGCAAACTGAACGCCATGTCTTCCTAGGCGCTAATCCAACTCCCCACCAATTCAGGTTGTGGTCTCTGGGCTTAAGTACGGTAAGCGCGCTGTAAAATGAAATTTCAGGAGAAGTGCATATTAAGGCGAAAGCCTTTATAAGCTCATGACTCGCCGGCATGTGCGTCCACAGAAGTCCCACCCTGACGTCACCAACATGGCGTAGTATGTCGTTACACGAAATTGTCACACCTTAGCTGTCAAGTGAAAACTTATGACGTCACTAACATGGCGTAGTTTGTCGTAACACGTTATTAATAAAATGAATAATTGAAAATTAGTCAAAATAATTGACACAGATAATTAATAAAAGCTGATGACGTCATCAAATGGCGATCTATGTCGTAACCGGAAATGTACTGCGCATGCGCGTGACGTCATCACCACAGTAACAGGGGCAGCAACAGCGGCGGAAATAGCTTTCGCCTCATAGCACTTTAGTAAAAGCAAAGTTCCCCCCAGAATTTTAAGCATGAAATGCTTTTAGCTCCCGTTGTCGGCAGTGTGGTGACGTCACGCCGAGACCGAGAGCCATCATCCGGGCACTGAAATCCACTCATCCGGGCACTGAAATCCACTCATCCGGGCACTGAAATCCACTCATCCGGGCACTGAATTCCAGTCATCCGGGCACTGAATTCCAGTTATCCGGGCACTGAATTCCAGTCATCCGGGCTCTGAAACGAGAACATCCGGGCACCGTACGAGACTTAACGAGATTTAACGAGACTCTCTAAGCCCTCCTACGCGACCGGCATGCAAGCGCCGGTCGGTCTCCAAACGAGACAAAAAATAACTGCTGCCAGTGCCTTCTCAATGTTTATCAAGATATCAGTGGAGCTGTGGGTTTGATAATGCACGGAATTATAATTTCCGATTTCTAATAACGCATGCAAAAAGCACATAAATGCCACGTTACACTTCGTTGTCATACGTGATCCGGGGGAGAAGCGCTGCGTTCAAAGGGCAAGGCATCGCGCCGAACGGGTGGTGGCTTTCCTCCCTTCCTTTACGGCGCGGTTCGGGTGTCCACCGAGATGGCAGAGAATTACTGCGCCATTTCCTTTCCTCAAAAAACCTTGCGTTCAAATGGCAAGGCATCGCGCTGAACGGGTGGTGGCGTTCCTCCCTTCCTGTACGGTGCGGTTCGGGTGTCCACCGAGATGGCAGAGAATTACTGCGCCATTTCCTTTCCTCAAAAAACCTTGCTTTCAAATGGCAAGGCATTGCGCTGAACGGGTGGTGGCGTTCCTCCCTTCCTGTACGGTGCGGTTCGGGTGTCCACCGAGATGACATTAGGCCCGTAAACATTTCATGCTTACTCTACTCTCGTTTACGGGAGAGGCAGAGTTTTTTTTACAAGGCGCTCCTTGTAAAAAATTCCAAATATTCCGCCCAAGTGAAGTCGAGCAGGTGCCCATGAATTCATGTTGCCGAGCACCAGGACAGGGGAAGCTCATATGCATTGTATTGCCGGTGGATATAGCCGGCGGCAGTGCGGATCGAACCCCGGACCTCCCACATGCGAGGCGGATGCTCGAACCATTAGGCCACCGCTGTGGCTGACGCCAAGACTTCGGTGACATCACTTAGTCGATACGCTAATAGCGTACAGCAAACCATTAATAAATTATTCCAGGGTTCCAGCTCTTCGTTTTATTGAGCGAGGACTATTAGTGCAGGCCTTCCTTCGTCCCTGGCCTTGTTGCGAAATGCAAATTCGATGGCGTGCTGCCCATCAATTTCCGCGCTACTAGAAGCGTCTTACCGACCGGTGCCCATCATCGGCTTTCCATTCTCTTGAGATATGAATAAGCACCTGGAGTACTCAAGGCATTACGACACCTGGTCGCGTATCCACAACAGTAAGGCAAGGGCAAAGTTAATCTGCTGCGTCAAATGTTTTTAGGGGAAGCCCCCAAGGTGGAGTAGATTTGCAATAAGGGAGTGATTACTCATTCACATCCACCCGAGCACAGCCATACGGCTACAAAGGAAAGGTGTACAGCTTTCACAGAAACTTCGCAGTTAAAGAAAAGTTCGTCCTGGTCCGGGGTTCGAACCCGGGACCACCGCTCCACTGGAGCAGTCGCTCTACCAATTGAGCTAACCGGGACAGCAAGCTTATGGTAGGGCGAGAGCGAATTGATCAGTTGTAGTA
Source organism: Amblyomma mixtum (assembly GCF_055824585.1). NCBI lineage: Eukaryota > Metazoa > Arthropoda > Arachnida > Ixodida > Ixodidae > Amblyomma > Amblyomma mixtum. The sequence goes on from NC_143020.1 coordinate 103,857,060, forward strand.
CAACTTTCACAGAAACTTCGCAGTTAAAGAAAAGTTCGTCCTGGTCCGGGGTTCGAACCCGGGACCACCGCTCCACTGGAGCAGTCGCTCTATCAATTGAGCTAACCGGGACGGCAAGCTTATGGTAGGGCGAGAGCGAATTGATCAGTGACTCGAAGCGGGAACAGTGTTGGTCAAATCTTTAGGGGAATCCCCCCAAGATGGAGTAGATTTGTAATAAGGGAGTAATTACTCACTGACATCCACCCAAGCGCAGCCATACGGCTACAAAGGAAAGCTATACAGTTTTCCTTTGAAAGCAGTATAGCCTTCCTTTGTAGCCGTATGGCTGTGCTCGGGTGGATGTTAATGGGTAATTACTTCCTTATTATTAATCTGTTGCGTGTTGGATCGGACGACAAGTTCTCCCCACATTGCGTTGGGCCTCTGTCTATTCAAACGCTCCGAAGGCACGACATCTTCAAATAAAACAGCGAATCTGTAGTTTACCTTTTCAACTTCTATTTCAAGGACGCCTCCGTTAGAATCGTGTTTTGGCCCTTCGCGGCAAGCTCAAACACGCTACATGCACCAAAACTACTGGCCTGTGAAGCTCCTCTTCCGCCGCGCCATATTCGTCAATATTCGCTCGTATAAATGCTGAAGGTATTGAAGCGCAGTTACGGCAAACACGGAGCGAAGGAACGCCAGCTTATCTGTAACCCTCCACATTTCCTAAACGGTGACTGAGCTGCTCGCTTGCGTTGAAAAAAAAAAACATTTCCAGTGAAAACTTTTAATATCAAGATGATATTTTCCTTCAAACTTGCACTGCTTTGTAAGGCAGCATGAACAACCTTTAAGCGATAAATTAATTAAGGCCTATTCTCAAATGCATAAAAACAAGAGCGTTTGCCAGAGAAGGACCTGGAGTTGATGCCTATGTGCACATTCAGCATGCACTCGGAGGAGAGATCTTATATAGGGAACAAAAACATCCCTAATATTCATCCCCCAAGCACTAAAAAATCACAGCAAGAGCTGTTTTCTCAAAATGATATGAAAGCAGGTGTAATTCCATCTATGTATGTATCGTGCTATGTCACGGGCACATTGAGGGGTCCTAAACAACTGCAAAAGTGCAAAGGTGTTGTAGCCCAGTGTGGCATCTTCGGGGGACGAAAGGGTGAGATTTAGGCCTGCTAGAAAAAAAGCCGCCGAGCTGCGGACAGAACTACGCTGGGAATTGTGCGCCCCTACAGTAGTTGTTCAAAACGAAGCGTAAGCAAAAGGGGCTTTAAATGACAAAAATGCAATGAAATATATAGCACAGAAATGTACAGGTCTGTGATCATTATGCGTGTAACAAGGTCACCCTCGATTATTTAAGCCCTCTTAACATAAAAGGCTTCCTTGTAGTGTCAAGCGCGGTAAAGTGTTCTTCTGCGTGCAATTTAAATGTTCATATGGCCGGAAATTTGCAAAGCAGACCCGACAATAGTACTTTCTGGGGTTCGTTAACGTGCACTGACATCGCACAGCACACGGGCCTCTAGAATTGCTCCTCCGTTCTGGAGGCCCGTGTACTGTGCGATGTCAGTGCACGTTAAAGAACCCCAGGTGGTCTAAATTTCCGGAGCCCTTCACTACGGCGTCCCTCATAGCCTGAGTCGTTTTGGGACGTTAAACCCCTGTAAACCAACAAATTTCACAAGAATGAGAGATAAAAGTGCGTCATGCTAAAAAAAACCTCTGCGTTAAGATGTGCAGCTCAAAGAAGTTATTTCTTTTTGCAACTGATTTAACGACTGCCGCAATGCAGAGCACACCGACCGCTCTCTGCTGTATGACACATACAAAAGTATTATTGGTCCAGCATTTCGAATTTCACAGCTCCATACGCACAGCTTGTGGTGTATACGGAATTTTCTATCCGCTGGCCTGGACTACAGGATGTCTGGTACACATTTCACTTTTTTTGCCTACCTGCTGCACTTCATTTTAACGCGATAACGTTAAGGCTACCATTGTGCGAAAAATTCGGTTTAAGTTTAAGTTGTATCCGACTATAAAGCGCATGGCCATAAATCTATAGATTGTCTGTAGACTGCCTATAGCACTTGTATTGACTATAGACTGTTCTCTAAGATTTGTCTATAGACAGTCTATACACTTTATAGAGTAGTCTATGGGCAGCCTATAGACTGTTTGAAAAAAATTTTGTAAGGAAGCTTCATGTTGGTAACTCCCCTTGATGTAGAGGGGTTTATAGCGCAAAGACAACGACAAGAAAGACGACACACACAGGCACATAAAGAGCGCTTGTGTATGTGTGTCGGCTCTCTTTTCCTTGTCTTTGTTTGCGCTATACACCCCTGTACATAAAGTCCGAGCTACTAATCACTTCTATTTCCAGCCTACTTCTCCCTTTCTTCAATGTCTACCTCCGTTATTGCCTCCGATTCCAAGGTCCATTTGCGGCGGCTGCATTTCGATCGCACAGAAGTGCGAAACCAGTCGCGTGCTCACTTACCGCTACGTGCTGCAAAAACCCGAGCAGTCAGAATGAATCCGAATAAATATATTCCGGCGTGCTAGCTAACATAGCTGTTGGGCGGAAGTGTTGATTGAATTTGCTCTTATAGCTTGTCATAAAGCACTCAAAAACGGAAACCAAAACAAACCGCACTAGATACCTACTTAGCTTAATGTGTCTGACCTGTGTACCCTTTTTATTGTATATTTTTCGGGAACCAACGCTTCGTACTTTTCTGGAGCTCCTTTTTTATGCAGAATAAGAAACATTAAAACATTAAACGCGTTCCTTTTATGCAAAGACATTCCACGGCACGGCAAAAAAATGAGGTCATGTGTAGCCGGCAACAGCGTTTCGGAGATGCAAGTCATTTGCGCGAGGTCGAATCAATTTTGTGCGGACGATAAGCTCACATTTCTAACACATCGACCGCGTACTACGGGATAGCTAGGTGCACGTACAAAGCAGGTTTCCGAGCAACATGCACGCATAATGCACCTCATGTCGCAAGCGGGGGGAATAGTGTCGAAGCATTCTTCAAGATCTATCAGGTAAGAACGGCTAGATTCTCTGCAATGTTTTTATTTTTCGTTCTCCTCCTCCAATCCATAGTTATAGCACAGTTGACAAGACACAGAAGGGAGGACAGACTGTGGCTCGCCAGTTGCGCTTCAGTTATGGAATACGAGAACCAACTCTTTCAAGGAATAGGCATGTCTATTCCGGTTTCTTTGAAAATGTTGACACCAGGGGAAAAAAAAAATGGAGGGGACTGTTAAGGTCCGCCATAAGGGCATGGCGCGATGGCGTAATGGGTTAATTGCCATGTACTCAGAAGGTCATTCTCTACTCTACATTCATAGACCCCTGGAAGTCCTCACACCCTTCCTAGCGCAGTGGTGCAGCGGTTAAGCGATGCGCCACTGCCCTGCGATATGGTAGGTGCTGCCAGGTGTGGGCCTTGTGCGGCCCAGGTTCCTTTATTAATTAATTTAACTTCCACTTGCCACGGTGGGTATTTTGCTCACTATCCGGTTCGATCCCGGCCGCGGCGGTCGAATTTCTTTGGAGGTGAAATTCTAGAGGCCCGTGTACTGTGCGATGTCATCATCATCATCATCAGCCTGACTACACCCACTGCAGGGCAAAGTCCTCTCCCATGTCTCCCCAATTAACTCTGTCCTTCGCCAGTTGCGGCCACCGTATTCCCGCGAACTCCTGAATTTCATCCGCTCACCTAACTTTCTGCCGCCCACTGCTACGCTTGCCTTCTCTTGGAATCCACTCCGTCACCCTTAAGGACCAGCGGTTATCTTGTCTTCGCATTACATGCCCTGCCCAAGCCCATTTCTTCCTATTGATTTCAACTAGGATATCATTAACCCGCGTTTGTTCCCTCACCCATTCCGTACTCTTCCGATCTCTTAACGTTACACCTATCATTTTTCTTTCCATAGCTCGCTGCGTTGTCGTTAACTTAAGCTGAATCCTCTTTGTTAGCTTCCACGTTTCTGCCCCATAGGTGAGCACCGGTAATATAAAGCTGCTGCATACTTTTCGCTTGGGGGATATTGGTAAACTGCCATTCATGGTCTGAGAGAACCTGCCATATGCGCTCCACCCCATTCTTATTCTTCTAGTTATTTCCCTCTCATGATCCGGATCTGCGGTCACTACCTGCCCTAAGTAGACAGATTCTCTTAGTACTTCCAGCACCTCGCTACCAATTGTGAACTGCTGTTCCCTTTCTAGGTTGTTGAATATTACTTTGATTTTCTGCATGTTAATTTTTAGCCCCACCGCTCGGCTCTGCTGTCTAACTCATTGATCATGCTTTGTAGTTCCTGTCCTTGTGCGATGTCAGTGCACGTTAAAGAACCCCAGGGGGTCGAAATTTCCGGAGCCCTTCACTACGGCGTCCCTCATAGCCTGAGTCGCTTTGGGACGTTAAACCCCGAATACCAACCGAAGGTATAATCAGAGTAAATAAATCGATATATAATTAAAGCATAAAAAATTACGCTAATTCACCAATTAAATTAATTAACAAACAAAAAGATAAGCAAAGACAGGTGACGAGTGCCGAGGAGGCGTCAGTGATCTGTATTTATTTCCCTTTGAAGTTCCTTGTTCGGTGTTGCAGCCTTCTCACCGCCGTAGTTAATGTTTTCTCAAGCAATAGTGTACAGAAAAAAAAAGTGAAAAGCTAAGCACCTAGTCCAGTTTTCAAAGACCTACATTTTTCTTTAGAGATAAGTCTGAGTGCCATAAGTAACGATTGAGCGCTTTCCTCTTTGTCGCCTTTGCGGAGGTATAGATCTAGATCGATTAACATGCGCCAACGTTGAAGAAATTGGCTGTTTAATTTCCGCTAGAACTGTCCTCGTTTTGGCGGCTCTGTGATTGGTCACTTCAGTAACGCCCACAAGCATATGTTATTGTCCACAAAACAACTCCCATACTGGCTTGGTTACTTTCTCTCGCAGTCTCAAAAAGGCCGGAGTACCTGGCATCATTTGCACGAAGACACCCGTAAGCGAAGTGAGAGACATGCTTCAGAGAGTATTCACGAACAAGCTCACGAAGGGCATCGGACAAGAAGAGTCCCCTGGACACAAGCCTCCAAGCTGCCCTTCACTGATGGCTCGCAGCCTCCGCGTTCACGCTCGATTTTTCCGCCTTTGCGGCTGCTTCTCTATACGCGACCTTTTCAGCACCAGCGACGGAGCAACGCCCAGGGTGGTTTGGAAGAGCTGGTACACATTGTACAGCTTCGGGTGTCTAGCGTTCTTGCTATGGGCCGAACAAGGAGAATATGCACTTCAAGCCCACGAGAGGGATGGACGTCAAGGCCGTTTAAATAGTAATCTTCGCCTCTCAGTGGTGGCCCTCTTATCTTTCAGGTAAGCCCGTGGCAGGTGAAAATATGAATCTGCATTGGTTCTGTTGGCTTTCATTGAGTGATCCGCAGTGACTGTGTGCATGATTACAGCGTAAGGATTATATGCAGGGTTACCTCAGAACAGTGTCGACACTTGACATCATGGCAAAGAAGTGAGACGTCCTTCTTGACGAATGCCTCCCGAATTACTCTGCGTTTTTAAACATGTATAAATGACGTCTCCAGTAATGGCTGATCCCATGCGACGACGTCTAGTTCCAAGCCCTACGCCATCTTCCGGGCCGTGGCGAAACTTCGCGTTTCAATACTGAGTTGAGTGAGTGAGCACTCCGCGTGCACTCGACAGACGGCAGTACTGTTCGCCAGGCGGTGTACATATTACGCACATAACTTCTGTACAGTCTCGAAGTGTTATAACTGCACCCGGATTGCGGCTGTTGTTCCCGTCCGACTTGCGTCCGTGTGTTTTTGGGAATATTTTATTTGTGGAAAGCTTTAAAAAGTACTTTGCCCCATTGCTTTCCCAGCATGCCTGCTGTCTTTCGTCGTCCCTGCCATCCTCACAACCCCTTTCATTTGCATCAACCCAAGATCATGTGTCTGAAAAACACTGGCAGTTCGGTGGCGAGCAAACAGCTTTGTATTGTCCAGTTTATAATTACTAAAAACTACCACTTTCTCCCGGTGGATGGATGAAAACTTTATTTACAACTGGGGAGTTTGGGACACACAGGTCCGTGGGCCCCCGCACGGCCCCACTGCACTCAAACGTTCATGCCCCGGAGGCTCATGACGCTGGCAGCCCGGCCGGTGGCGATGGTTTGCTTGGCCGGGTCGTCGGAGCGCAGTAGGGTCTCCTAAGCCTCCCAAGTGGTAAGGTGCTCCAGGCCCCGCGGGGGAGGATCCGCCGGGCAGAGGAAAAGAATATGGTCGAGAGTGGCTTTGGGATGGTGGCAGAGGGTACAGGAAGGGTTCGTGTGGACTGGGTGATATCGCGAGCGTATATAAGGGGAGGGCAAAGTGCGTGTTTGGAGCCGCCTCCAAAGTGTCTGATGGTAATTTTCGAGGGAGGGCTGAGGTGGGGGGTAGAGCCGACGCTCGGCTTTGCAAGCCTGCGTCATTTCACTGAATAAGTGCATGCATTCCCGCGAGAACCCCAGGTCGGAGGCCGCCGGTGCCCGGTTGAGAGAAGCTCGGGCTAAAGCGTTGGCGGCCTCGTTTCCGGGATTCCCGGAGTGGGCAGGCACCCATATCAGCTCCACATGACGGGCCGGGTGCGCGGCGAGGGAGTCCAGTATGCGAAATGCAGGGACGTGAACTCTCCCGCGAGCAAAATTTAGTATGGCAGTTTTAGAATCTGACAGTATATATCGAGCCTCCATGCGTGTGATGGCCAGGGCAATGGCGGCCTCTTCGGCCTCCTCGGAAGTGGCAGCGGGTGATATGTGAAGGGTGGCAATCGGTTGGAGGGAGGGGTTTGTGATGGCTACAACCGCGTCTTCGCCTGTGCATGCAGCATCCACCCAAACGGCAAACGGTTCCGCGCCATAGTGGTTGTGGAGCGCTCGAGCGCGAGCTCTGCGTCGGGGTTCGTGGTAGGTGGGGTGCATGTTTTTGGGGAGAGGTTTGATAAGTAGTTCGCGGTGAATATGGCGGGGGACCTGGAGCTGTGTGGGATCCGTGACTGGTAGGCGTATGTCGAGGGTGAGTAGGATGTGTCTCCCGGAGGTGGTTCTCGCGAGACGTATGTATTGTGTCTGTCGGTGGGCCTCGATAAGCTCCCCTATCGTATTGTGTAGGCCTAGTTGAAGAAGTTTTTCGGTTGAGGTATTTAGGGTAGGTGTAGTGCTGTCTTAAATGCTGTTCGAATCATGGCATCCAGGGTGGAGATTTCCCCGGCCTGGAGTTTCAGGTCGGGGAGCGTGAAGATAAAGCGGCTGAGGACGAAGGCATGAATGAGACAAAGCGTGGCAACCTTAGCGCCGCTAATATTATTTCCTTTAAAACGTGCCAAATTTCAGCAAAAGTGATTGAAGTGAAAGGAATGAGGTGCGTTTCTTTTTAAAATAAAAAAATACAGGACACCTATTAGATCACTACATGTACAACCAATTATGTTACCGTGTCGAGCAAATGCTGCAACCCACAGCTACTGCCTTAGATGCAATCAGGACGATTTCTTCCGGACAGTTTGACGAGGACGCTTGAAATGAAATTATATATTTAATTATTCAATTTGAGAAGATTCCGTAAGCCCCCTTTTTTCAGATCCAATTTCAATGAAATTTCTGTCTGGTAAACGCAGTCATTTTTCTCTTGATCTCTCCTCTCAGGGTTGCCGTGAACATCATTTGCATTGTACTGAACTCCTCAAGACTCGTCTCCTTCTACCAGCGAGCCTTAGCCTTCGAAAAAGAAATCGGTGTGCTCCCTTGTGACTGCTGCGCTCCCTGCCGCTTTTTCTGGTCAGACATGCGAAGGGTCTTACTTTGTGTTCTTTACTGCGGGTTGTTTACGCTGGCTACACTGTCTTATGAAGAGGGTGGACAATCCAGCGACGTTAAGAGGAGTATCTTGATGCAGATCTTCTCGTGGGCAAAAGTACTTCTTTCCATGTTCCTGTACTTCACGTACGACAGCGTTTACGCCGTTTTCTTGAGGTCGTCTGGTCATGTGCTCTCAGAGTACCTACGAAAGTTACAGAACACCTTAGTGGACTGCCTGGATTCTCCCCGTGCTGGTTCCGTGCATCGAGAGGACATCGTGGGACGCGTAGAAGGAGTTAGGCTCCGTTTGTCTACGGTGCGCCGGTTGAAAGAAGAGATCAACGACATCTGGCGTTGGCCGCTGATTGTCTCAAGTGTGTGTGTCATTCTCGTCCCCTGCCTCTTCGTGTACGAAGCCTCCCAGTCTGGCTTCGTCGTGAATCCCCGCTACGACATGGTCCTGTACGCAGCGTACTTTGTGTGTGAGTTTACAGCTTTAGTTTACGTGAGCCAGTCCCTGATGAACAAGGTAAGTTCCTCCGTTGCTCGAAGCATTGGGAGGACGTAATGCGCGTGGTGCACAAAACTGCACATGTCTACGCGGCGGCCGCATTTAGATGGAGGCGAAATGTGAAAGGCGCCCGTGTGCTGTGCGATGTCAGTGCACGTTAAATATTCCCAGGTGGTCGAAATCACTCCGGAGACCTCCATTACGGCATCTCTTTCACTCTTTCTTCTTTCATTTCCACCTTCCTACCTTCCCTTACGGCGCAGTCCAGGTGTCCGCCGAGATATGGGAAACAGATACTGCGCCATTTTCCTTTCCTCAAAAAACAAAAACCATTTCACCAATTTATGTCTATGCTGGTCTTCGACTTCTACGCCATAGTTCAGGGTTGTATTTTACTAAGGCACATGACTAAAAGGCCACAAGAGACACTCAGGGTTCCTGCCGAACTGTGGAGTATACTGTGATAACCCCATCGTTAGCAAGGGCATGAGATGTGTGTAAGAGCTTGCAGTGTTGTTCTGTGATAAAGTAATCTGTCGTGACGGCTGCAGGACTGTTCCTTTCAGTACCTACAGAGTTCGCACCTTTACCTCGTACTTATGTTTCAGCGCAAGTTGAGCCCCAGATACACCCTGAATACGAGTACGCCTAATGGGAGCAAAGGGAGAGTAAACTGTCCTCTAACTCACTCTCTTTTATCAGGGGGTGTGCGTCATTGCAAAGTTGCAGATAGCAACTGTTCATTTTCGGTTGTGAAAAAAGGCATTGTATGACAATCTGTGTTCACGGTTTCTACGCAACACCTCCCGTCACCATAAAAAAAAAGTAAAGAAAAAAGTACTGTTAGCCACAGGTTCCTCGTGACCGAGAGCAGCGAGCAGCTGTGAACACAGCAGGTTGTACGTGGCAGAGCTGGTCACGTGGAAATCGCGGCACGGGGTGAAGTGACTGGATGGACATCGTTGAAATGGCTGAGCGCTCACCATGGGCGCGGGATTTTCAAATGGCGCCAGAAATGACCAAAGTTTGTTGAGCCACGGAACTTCCAGAAATCGCGCTTTTGAAGTTCTAAGCACTGATACGGTTATTACTAACAGCCATGTACAGGGCTCTAATTACAACCAGGCGCGAACTCTCATAGTTAAAAAGTGAACTATTGAAATTTTGTTAGCCAGCTTACTAGCTAAAGCGGCTCGCCTTTTTTCTGGTGTCCGTCAGCACTGGTATTACAGGTCCCAAGCGATGCTGTTAGTTTTTTTTTTATTTCATGCTACACTGTATACGATTACTGCCTGTATTATTTTTCTGCTGCTACATGGGCCCAAGCTTCCAATGAGTAGCTTTCTTTAGCTGCTCTTCCATGCATTTCTTTGTACACTGAAATAAGCTTTCGTACTTGTATTATTTGCAGACCAAAGCCGTGAGGGATGTCTGTAAGACACTTCGTAGTACGGGAAACCCATTTCACGATTACCAGGTAAGTATTACCGCATTGGTAACCACCTATGCATGTTATTCCATGCACAAAATAATGGACGCCTTGTCAAACATTCGAAATTAAACTGGCCTCAGAGACCGAAGCCGTTGCAGAGAAAAGGATAGCAAAATTTTCTAAGAACCTGACTTGTTTTTATCCTCGGGTGCCCTCGAGTTGCGTTTCCGCACGCCTTATTTTTCACGGCAACGCCGTAGCGGACAGATAATTAGATATGTGCTGATAAGTGGATAACCGGTCACTTGTTACATTATCAGACAGTCGGAGACTGGAGGAGGGTGAATGGGACTGGGAGAATACTTTGGTGCAGTGCAATCACCTTAAGCAGAAAGGGGGGGGGGGGGGGGGGAGGTGATTAGAGATCAATTGGAGGGGGCAATTTTCTCGTGGTGCACGAAACGAGGCTTAGAGGGATAAGGTTGGATGTTTAGAGTGGAATAAGTGCCTCGGTTAAGTAATCAACTAATTTCCTGGCTCTGCTAAAAAAAAAGTCATGTATTGAATACAGTCGGGATGGCTGGAAAGTATGCCTAGAGGCAACCTGCCTCGAACTGTACGCAGATTCTTTACCTTCTCGACTGCATCGACTCGGACGACATGGGATTAAAAGGCGCCAACTTTTTTCAGCTCAACATGTCTACGCTTATTTCGGTAAGGAATGTCCATGTTCCCATGCTTACCCGGCCACTTGTACGAACCGTTTTGTAATATTTGTCTTCATTTATATCGCACTTTTACATTACCTCACAATGTGCCCTGGGCTCGCCCAGCCGTTCTTCACAATTTTTTGCCAGGGAGGTCATCAACGTTTTGTATATGCAAAAGTTCTGGAACTTGAATTTTAAATATTAGGCAGTTAGTGACCCAGACGAACTAGCGATTACGTGAAGAGGAACATGACGAAATTTATTAGTCCTTTCAGGTAGCTACAATAACCGAATGTGGCATAACTGGTTAATAATATAGCGGAACAAAACGTATTACCAATTCTGTGCCCCACATTCACTACTAGGAGCTGCCTACAAAGCAAGGGTAGAAATAGTTGGTCACAGTGAACAGCAATAACGAACTCTGGATAATCACGAGTTCAAATATTCTCCCTTTTCTCCCTTCCCCCAAAGAAAAAGAGTAGTGGGGATGACTTCGTAGCCCTCCCCAGCTCCAACCCCAACAGCCAACTACCGCGAAGATGACCGTACTCTCTGGCTCAGCTGGAACACAAGGCCATAGCAGACTCGTGACAGCGTCATCCAATGGTCCGTAATTCACACAGTCGACTGAAGCCAATTATCTCTGCCTCTTTTAGAGAAAAAAAGGCAGTTATCAAAGGTGACGCCATCCGGCGAAGATACCATTAACCGCCAATAGCGTTCATCACACAGCCGTTAGAATAAAATGTTTCTGGAAAACGTTTCATCTGAATGAAGGTAACAGATCTGATTTAGAGACAAAATGCATTATGTAAAACGACCCGCCACTGAAGGTGCTAATATGTGTTCACTCGTGCGTGAGCACTGGTAGGTTTCTGTAAAGAAATTACAAGACGCTAGCTCGCAAAATAATTTGGTTTGTTAGACCGCTAGCGATAGACTCTGCCATTCTCCGGCGACTGGCGTTGGTCGTGTTTCACATGCTCTGTTAACCTTCCTGGACAGGTATTGTCTTCATTAAAGCAGACCTGAGAGTACAGTCGTCGTTGTTTGCATTCCTTTCTTCGTGATTTGCCTCTTTGGGTCGGTGACCTCCAGCAGCACCACCGATGGCATAACTATCGCTCAAAGGGTGTTCTTATGCCTGAAACAGCTTATCTTTTAAGACTGGTGCTTTTAGTTAGAACCGGTTAGCCAACAGATAACGACGCCAGCTGGAGTGAACACCCTAGACCCAGGAGAAAGTATCTCCTAGAGCTACTACTACAAAAAGAAATGCAGCGTATACTGTTACATCTTACTAGCCATTATTATTGGACTTTGGTTCGAGTCTCTTTTTCGAAGTCAAGTTGAAAATTTGCCGAACGTTTTTACTGCCCTAATGAGAGCATGCTTCAGGTGTCAAAAGCCAGTTCTATCCTTTTTATTCCAGATGGGAGCCACGGTGATTACCTACTCTGTCATACTCCTGCAGAGCGGTCAAAGCCTCAACAAATAGCACGAATATTTTTTCTGCCCACAAGCAACGACTCGAACCACTATTCAAGTTTTGCTAAACGCTTAGTAAGCTCCGTAACTACTTTTAAATTTATAGCCTTCAAATGATTAAATAAATTCTTATTACAGAGCTACAACTTGGAAGATAATTCTGCTTGTACTAGCAAGGCAGCTTGAGGAGCGTGCACGCAAAAAAAAAATAATAAAATGGACGCTTGATTTCTCAATTAAAGAGAAACACTGGACAATTCCGACTGGACGACTGGAGCACTGGACGAGTTGCGTGTCTATGTATAATTATCTCGAAAAAGGAGAGCTGAAAGTCTAACAGAAAGCCCTTGCAATTACATCGAACCTCCCAACGGCCAATTCCCAGCCATTGCGGTGACCAGTCCTAAAGACACAGTTTAATTAAGTAGCTCATAGCCAGCAGAACAAGGCGATCAATGCCACCTCAAAGCAGCACAGGTAATCTGCCCAATATTGGAAACGTATGGGCAAATCCCGGTCCTACATAAGGACCAGAGTGGTAACATCCATTTGCAGTACTGGGCCGATTATCTGTTAAGGAATTAAGAAATTATTGTTCTATAAGAAGGGGCCCTAGGAGAGCCTGCGGCACAGAGGCGTCCAGGCCTCAGATGCGAGTCTTCGCAGCCAGTCAGCTACTGGGATGAAGTGGTAATATCGGTTGCTAGGAGCTTTAGCAGACGCATTTTACCACAAAGTATGGTCACGTGAAACGAAAGTAAAAATTTAGGCTGCCTAGTAGATTAGGCGATGTCACCGACATGCTCCTGTGCGGGAAGCAAAATGCTTTGAATGTTACCGCGAGACGTGTTCTCTTTAGGTTTTTCTGTCATTGCTCACTCCTGCTTTGCCAACAAGCTTCAGCTCCATGTAAGTGGCCGATTAAAAGCGTTGCGAATGAGGTGTTTTTTTTTTTATAACTGGAAGTACCCGTCATCAGAAGACACTAGTGAGGGAGGTGAGAGATATGCAAAAGAAATTACTCAAGTCCGAGGCTAATAAAGCTGTCGGTTAAAAACGGTCTCATCCACGGCCGTAGCCTCCAAGTTAACCTTCGCTGGTGGCTTGCACTTTTAATGTTCATGCTGAACTTGCTCGCCCCTGCTGCTGCATCTTTATTCGCCATCTCTTCAGTAAGTTTTTTTACTCTGAGCTACGACAGGAACCCTACATCTGCGCACCACCACCACGCATCTCCCTCCGCACCGGCCATCAACAGCAAGTGTCACGACCTCGCGCCCGCACCACTACATTTTCTTCATCATTCTTCCCCCGGACCGCGAACGACTGGAACGGCCTTCCCCGAGAACTTGCTGCTATCACATGACAATCATTGTTCATCGAAGAAATCACGCGTGTACTTTCTCAGTGATAATCTTATATTTGTATAACTTTCAACTTATTTGTTAGTCATTCTGTTTTTCATTTCTGTGTGTCCCACCCCTTATGTAATACCCTCTAACGAGGGTCTTTAAGGTATTAAAGTGAAGTGAAGTGAAGTGAAGTATGGACGATGAAGCAAGACCCAGCGTGGTTTCGAGGAGCCCTTCTATAGCTGTGAGTGCTTTCCGTTCTTCTTGCGGTAAGTGATGGGAGGGCTCGGTAAAAATTCCACAATTTTGAAAACAAAAACTGGCGGGGACTTTTAAGCTCTGTCTTTAGGATATGACATGGCAGCGTTATGGAGTTTGTGGCCACATATATGGAATTGGCCGTTGTCAACTTTACATCCATTGGTCCTTGGGTGCCATCACACCACTCCTCCCACAATGGCGCGGAGGAGGTCAAGGGGTGCGCCACTGCCCTGGGATGGCAGGTGTTCAATCAATCAATCAATCAATCAATCAATCAATCAATCAATCAATCAATCAATCAATCAATCAATCAATCAATCAAATCAATCAATCAAACGTTTTTATTTTCATCACAAATTGATGAGGGTTGGTTCAGGCAAAAAGTGGAAACAACTTCCACTTGAAACAGCCTGAACCCCCCGTATACATGACTTGCAGCGCGGGGGGACACGTGTACAAAACAAAACAAAAAAAAAGAACACGAATAAGATTTGCGTGTTAAATAAAGAGCAAAAAATTTGGCACTTAAGCTGTACATTCTAGTAATACAAAAAACATGTCAAGCAAAGCGGTCACTAGATCTCAAATATAAAAAAAAGTGCGTCAAGTGATTAAAATGCGGTCTCAGGCACAAACAACATAAATAACATTACAATCGTAAACGTATGTCCCGGATGTCTCTCTGATTGCAGGTGTCAATACAGACGTTGTTCAAGGTAAGCTTATTTAGCAGTGTGACACAAGTTGCTCTTCCCGAGCAGCCTCTCGAGGTCAACCATTAATTTAACATCCACCTACTACTTTGGTCAGTTTTCTCGCAATCTGATGGACTCACCTAGGTTCTAGGTTCTCCGGCACGTGGCCACCTCGGCCAACCTACGCCACCCCATTTTTTCGCTGACAACGCCGACGCCGAATTTTCTGGTCAACACGGCCTTTTACGCTATTGCGCTAAAAAAACTGCCGATAAGCTGATGATGTGGGCAAACCTTTGCCCGCGAAATAAGCAATGCACCGTGGCTTCTGCAGTGACAATAAGTGCTTTCGACGATGGTCTGGCTGAGAAGAACCGTTAATCTCAGAAGCGCCGAAAATAAATGCGACGACGAACTTCCAACATTGCGGCGCCTAACACATCGGGAAACCATCTTAAACGTTAAGGAAAATGTTGCATGTGGTTTGAATCGTTTCAACAGAAATCACCTGGCGTCTCAGATGGCAAAGGCCTCGTACCGGCATCATCATCATCACCAGCCTGAATACGCCCACTGCAGGTCAAAGGCCTTTCCCATGTCTCTCCAATTAACCCTGTCCTTGACCAGCAGCGGCCACCCTACCCCAGAATATTTCAGCACCTAAAAGCACGAAAACGCAAACCGCGCTTCGCGTTATTATTGACTGTGAGAAAGAACGCAAGACTCCAAATTGAAAAAGAAAAAGGTATTGAGCCCTGTGTTTTCTCCTTCCGAAAGAGCAAGTAAATGACCGAGCTGTTGTTTACGACTGCTATGCCACCAGGTTTGCTTCATGGCAGCCATCTGCAAGTCACGCAATATCACCTGGCCACGAAGGTTTCATGAACAACTGCATTAGTGCTAAAGTGATTCGACTCAGATTCGAATCTCCTGTGCCTAAAAGCGTTTGCTCGAAGTATCCGCGCGAGAAGGCCTCAAAGCTTTCGGCAGAACTATGGTGAGACGGTAGTGCACTCTTATATAAATGGTCGGTAGGCAGTTCATAGACTTCTCACAGACTCTATGCCTTCCTTAAACATTTCTTTTTGTCTATTCACAGTCTATAAACTGTCTATAGGCAAAAGTCTACTAAAACTATACGGCCATAAATCTATAGATTGTCTATAGACTGCAGCATTTGATTTTTTTTCTTGTAGCTCGAGGGATGAGCAGAGGCATTATACCATGCGGGTGTTTAAGGGAAGCCCACCACATTTTGCAAAATTGTTTCCTTTGAGGTAAAAAGACGCATTTTGCGACACAGTAATACCATTGTTGGCGGACACTAAAAAACAGGTGATTAATATTCTTAGTAAATTGAATAACTAAATTATAATAGGTAACGTTTAACTATTACTGACGGGCGCCTGGTTTCAACCAGGGATTTTTAGCTTGTCATTATTATAATAGGCATATTATTTTACATTTTCGAAAACGCGATTACAATTTCGAAAACACGCCGAACAGCCTTCAGCGTTGGCGTGTGCGAACCACGTTTGTTCGTTTCAAATATGTCACAACGCACCAAAGCCTTGAGAAACGTTGTCGGCCTTGTGGTGTGCGTTTCTGACCGTCGTGAATGTTCAGACGAACATCATCATCATCATTTACATCCAGTCTAGGACAAAGTCCCCTCGCACTCACCTCCAATTAAGGCCGCCGCGATGGCTCAGTGGTTATGGCAGCGATGTTATGGCGCTCAGCTGCAGACCGGAAAGGGGCGAGTTCGATCCCGGACGAGGTGGTCGATTTTTCATGGAGGCGAAATTCTGGAGTCCCCTGTACTGTGCGACGTCAGCGCACGTTAAGGAACCCCAGGTGGTCAAAATTTCCGGAGCCCTCCACTAGGGCGTCCCTTATAGCCTGAGTTGCTTTGGGGCGTTAAACCTCCATTAGCCATAAACCATAAACCTCCAATTAACCCTGCCTTGTGATAGCTGCGGCGATCCTGTCCCTGCAAACTTCCTAATCTCACCCGCGTATCTGACTTTTTGCCGCTGCCTTCTTTTTACCAGAGGTGCCAGGCAGATAACATTGGCCCACTTCATACGCAGTCCCCGTGGACGCATGACTGAAAAGGTCGTTTCAGGCTGGGGCGAGGCGATGAAATATGATGTCACGGAAAAAATAGACTAAGAGGTAATGATCAAGAATGATGGGACTTCGGAATGAACCATGAAAATTGTATGGGCACGTGTGCTTATGTGTGTGTGTTTATTATCAGGCCAAGATTGCATATACCTACTGCCTGCAGACTACATGGGGCAGGGCTACTTTTTTTCTTTTTTCCACATAAAGAATGGATCACAATGACCGTATTTTCTTGTTGTTAGTACTACCTCAGTCACCGTTTTTCCATCGTTCAAGTCCACAACAAATGGGTGACCGCAACACTAGTTTCTCTACCAGTCATTGATCGTAGCGGGAGATAACGAACACTTGGTCCTACAAAAGTAAGCACAACAAAAGAAAAAATGAACGCGTAATACATGCAAGGCACCAGGACTTCTTTATTCTGCTCTCGCGCTAGTATGTTGGGTATTAATAATTTGTGATCACTAATGAGGCTGCTCCAGTGACGCATCTATCACCGACCGATGACAAGTAGGTGCTGCTGTTCCGTCCGCCGCCTTCCGGAGTCAGTACCGAGTCTCCCGGCAACACCGCAGACGAAAAGTCAAACACCTGCACTCGTGTTTCAGAAATCAGGTGGCGCTATCAGCCTGTTTACGCTACGCCATTGGCCGATTTTTAAAACCGTCAGGTGAGTTCCTCACTGCACGATTCCTGAAATCTGCCGACTTTGCGTAATGTCATTAGCAGAGTTATTATCATAAAATTATACACATGTTAGCGTGAATGCACTTTAAATGAATGATCAGCGTTTGTAGAGGTTAAGTTATTACGCTAAGAGTCTTATTTGCGCGACTAGCTCTGTTGCCTGTAAAGTTCGGCGTAGTGAATAACTCCGAGTTAACTTCAGCCATCTGAGGTTCAAAAAGCGAACCCTAATCACAGCACATGCGGCCATGCACAGGCGCGGCCATAAGTAAACGGAGCACGCTATTGCGTTCAAAGTGCAATCACGCTTTCTCCATTGGTAATGAAGAAGCGTTGTTTGTCTACAAAAAAGGCCACCAACCTCCGCTACCAGCATGCGCGTACCACTGCTGGAAATTTCAATTCGGTGACGCGTGAAAAATATTCGAATACAGTTGCGTGTTCTGTTTACTTTTGTCCGCGCCTGTACGTTCTGATTTCACTAAAATGCGCTCGCCGCAGACAGAACGGCACCCGCTGGAACTCATGCTTGCTCGAATACTAGCACGCCTTGGAGCGAAATAACTGCCACAAGCGAATTAAGTTTTTGTTTTCCTCTACAGTGATTTCATTCATTTCTGGGAGGGGGAATGCAAACGGACGCTTTTTTTTCCGCGCACCACGCACTTACGGTGTTTGTTTGGTTTATGGATTATGGGGTTTTAACGTCCAAAAGCGACTAAGGCTATGAGAGACGCCGTACAGAAGGGCTCCGGAAATTTCGACCACCTGGGGTTCTTTAACGTGCACTGACATCGCACAGAACACGGGCCTCTAGAATTTCTCCTCCAAAGAAATTCTAGCCGCCGCGGCCGGGATCGAACCCGCGTCTTTTGGGTCAGCAGCTGAGCACCATAACAGCTGAGCCACCGCGGCGGCTTACGGTGTTTGTGGCGCTGTCGTTATTGCCTAAATTGTCCTCACAAATGTTGTTTCTGTGCACAGAGGAGATTGATAAAAGGGCTGAGTGAAACCGGATGGAAGGGCACACTGGGGCGAACAGTTTGGAGAATAATAATACATATTTACATCGATCATGTACGAAATCGGACAGTTCTCTGCATGTGTCGCTTATATTTGCGCGCAATTCTTTGTTTTTTTAATCTTTTAAGGATTACGTGCCATGAGCCTGAACTTTCATCTCTGTCCCGTTTGTCCGCTCAGAATAAGACATCGTGCCTTTCCTTACTTCGTAGTCAAGACTACCTTGGTCTATTCATTCACCCGAAAGAAACTCAAAGCACGTAGGATAAAACGAGTGAAAACGTTCGGAATCATTGTTCACTTGCACCGAACTACCGTATTTACTCGCATATAGGTCGACCTTTTTTTTTCAGAAATGTTGCCCATATTCAGTTATCCACCTGTATTCGTGACCAAAGAACCTCGACCTATATTCAAGCGCAGGTCTTCATCACCATCATGCGGGTGCACACGGTGAATTGCTGTGTGTACCGGCATTGCTCTTTCGCTCATTTCTATGGTCTTATCGTGGTAGACCGCTTAGGAAGCAGTATATTTTGGCGTTCTGGGCAGGAGCGGTGATAGTAAAGCACGGGAGGTTTTGGAGGTGCACCACATAAGAAAAGGAGAAAAAAGTTGTGTCAGCGATACATCTGTGAACCTTTTCAAAACAGATTTCATATCTTGAACGGTTCTGTTGATCCCACATCAGGTTTCTTTCGGCGCATGCCTAAGTTTCTGTGTATTTGCTCGCTTTTCAGAGATTAAAGTCAGATAAAGTGTGCGTTTGTCTTAAATCGTATGTGCATGTTTTTCAAAAGATATTGGTCGACTTATATTCGAATATCTTTTTTATTTCTTGCTGAGCCTAATGAATAGGGGTCGACCTATATTCGTGGTCGACCTATATGCGAGTAAATACGGTATCCCCTTCACATTTGAGCTGCCGCTCCCATCGCAGGATCCGGTGACGCGTTCGGGCGGAACGTTGGCAACCATGAGCAGCGCTATGGCGGAGCACTTCAAGATTTACGGCTGGTTCTGCCGAGCTGCTGGCGTCTTCTACATCAAGAACCTACAGGCCGCCGATATTGACGAACTGGCGGTGGTGTGGAAGTCCTGGTACACTCTGTACTCGCTCGCTTGTCTGCTGACCTTTGCCTCCGTGAACGGCGCATTCGTCGCCACGATGATCCTGCGACTTTGGGTCTCCGCAGGCTATTTCACGAGGTCACTGTTCTTAGTCGTTCCGGCGTCCGTGGCACTAAAGGTTACCGTGAACATATTCAGCGCCATCTTTGGCACCTGGACAATGGCGGAATTCTTCAAGAAGTCCGCGGAGTACGAGAGACGGACCTCGTTTTTGAGCCAGCGCTACTACTACAGATCCTGGCTGTCCTACTCCCTCAGGTATCTGTTTTAAAGTTCACCGAATTAAGTCCTTTCTCAATAAGGCCCATTGGGGCCACCTGTTCAAGAATTCGCTTTGTAAGAAACATCAGCAGTGAAACTGGTTCCTTTCTTATTAGACCTATATTCTGCATCATTCTATTGAACCCTCCAGCATTGTAATTCATCGCCTAGTGAGATGAAAAACGGATACGACGCGTTTTATTGTGCTAGCCTCACATAAACTTTTCTAATCGGGACAGAAGGTGTTGTTGTGGAAACAAGGAATCACTGAAAACACGCGAGCCATTTATTGGTAGTGGGCTCCCTGCTGTACGGTCCACGACAAAAATATTGTATCTTATTTGTCTTTTAATTCTTTTTTATTTCAACGAGTTGACCGTAGAAACCGTCAGCCTCAAGACTACTGCAGCCAGGAACCAACAGTGGGGTTCATTACCATAGCCTTAACGCTGCTATCCATATGTGAAATGGCCCCGCCGCGGTGGCTCAGTGGTAGCGGCGCTCGGCTGCTGGCCCGAAAGACACCGGTTCGATACCGGCCGCGGCGGCCGAATTTCGATGGAGGCGAAATTCTAGAGCCCCGTGTACTGTGCGATGTCAGTGCACGTTAAAGAACCCAAGGTGATCGAAATTTCCCAAGCCCTTCACTATGGCGTCCCTTATAGCCTGAGTCGTTTTGGGACGTTAAACCCCAATAAACCAATAAGCCAAACCATGTATGAGAGGTCCCATGGGAAAAATCTTGCTGTAGAAAAAATATGACACAGGATGGCTTGACCTTAGTTGGATGGTGTGTCTCTGGTTGGTTGGTTTATTGGGGTTTAACGTTCCAAAGAAGCTCAAGCTATGAGGGACGCCGTAGTGAAGGGCCCTGGAAATTTCGAACACCTGGGGTTCTTTAACGTGGGTGTGTCTCTGCTTATGCATTCGTCTCGCTCACTGCTCTTTCCTTTGTGTTCTAAAATGAAGTTAGCTTCAGAAGCAGCCGTTTTGCTAACGTTGTACTCTCTTGATTCCCTCTGATCCCAGGCTCTTCATGGCAGTGGCATTCTCCGCTAACCTTGCTGCCATCGCGCACCTCATCATAAGCACCGGAGACTCTGACAGCAACTACTACTTGAGTCTCTTATTCAAGGCCGCAACGGGTACCGTCAACTTCTTCTTCTTCTTCTACGACATGTTGCATTCCCTCGTCTTGAGACCATGCTGCGAAGTACTCGTCAGCTACGTACGCCAGCAACATGATGTCCTCAAGTCAATACTCCCCACAGCGAACAGTCCTCTGATGAATCCTGGCGGTATCGCTGAAATGCAAAGAGTAAGGCTGAATCTGAGGTCTATCGGGAAGCTTCGAAGACTGCTGAACAACACCTGGCATTACTCCCTCATGGCTTCTTCGGTTGTACTCCTCGTCGTTGGCTGCATCTCCGTGTACTGCATTTTCGACGAAGGTGTACCCGCCAACCAGCTCCTACTGACCTTGTCGTATTGCTTCCACTCGACCATAGACTTGATCGACATGGCTCGTCTGAGTCACGCCATGACTTTCGAGGTGAGTACTGGCCTCAATGGCAATGACTTCAAATACCACAGCCACACGCAGCGTGGTAGCTCAGTGGTTTCGGCGTTCACCTTTTCGCGTTAGGCCACGAAACCCAAGCTTACGGGAACGTATCAGGTAGCCGCCGTGGCCGCTTTCAGTACAGGAGAAATGTATAAGCACGTCCGTATCATTTGTGAATTCAGTGCATGTTAGACGACTTCAGGTGGTCGAACTAATCCGGAGTCCTTCCTCGTATCCACACAACCCCCGCGTAGCTTAATTCGCGATGGTGAACCCTACGTTCGAAACACCGAATTTTGCCTCGAGTATTGTTCAGGGGAAGTGTCTAGTGAAGCATCAATGCATCGTCTTCTCTTCCGCAATTATTAACGCGATGGGTTAAACGCTCCTTTCCGCAGAAAATCCGGTGTCGGCGTTGTCGGCGTCGGCTTTGTGAGCGAAATATCACGGGCACGGCTCTGGCCGGTGGTCCCCAGAGAGCAACCTAGGAGGCAGGTGGGCCACCTAGGTCACGTGACAGCGAGGAGTAATCACAACCTGCCAATCGGATAGGGAGTAAGCTGCCCACCATGACACGTGGCAGTTAATGATTGGTCGCTCGGGAAGAGCTACCTGGGCCGCACAAGGCCTACCGCTGCGATGGGAGCACCTGCAATCGCCAGGAGGGGTATGAGGACTCCCAGGGGTCTATGAATATAAAGTAGACAATGACCTTCTGCATATATGAGAATTAACCCATTACGCTATCGCATCATACCATTAAGGCGGTACTTATAAGTGTCCCAAGTTTTTTGTCAGTTTGGAGCAGTTAGTAACTTGCAGCACTGCTGAGTAGTGTCATGCAGAAGTAGAATCTTCTGACTGGCGCGAAAGGCCTGGATCGATCGCTTATTGGAACAGCGGTGGCAATCAAATGCCATCGTGGCTGCCACGTGTGACATCGGATCTGGACGAGCCATCCAGTGCCTAATGTAATAGTTTTTTCCTGCTCCTTCTTTCTTTAGGTCCAAGAACTGA
Organism: Amblyomma mixtum; assembly: GCF_055824585.1. Classification (NCBI taxonomy): domain Eukaryota; kingdom Metazoa; phylum Arthropoda; class Arachnida; order Ixodida; family Ixodidae; genus Amblyomma; species Amblyomma mixtum. Next base: position 103,879,231 of record NC_143020.1, read on the forward strand.
AGGAGAGCTTAGCGAGAACGCCTATGCACCAAAGCTCACCGGAGATGCTCCGTCAGGTATACTGAAATGCAAACTTTGCCTTAGGCCTTATTGGTTTCTCTGAAACGTCGCCGCCAAATATTGGAGAGAATACAACCTTTTTTTTTGTTTACAAAATTACTTTTCAAGTACCCAGTGAACACATTTCCCTTCATAAAGGTAGTTTAGCTCGATACCCCTACAAAAATTTCTTTAGACAGACTATAGACTATCATCGACTTCAATCTATAAAGTATACAGACTTTCTGTAGACAAATCCTAATGAATAGTCTATAATCAATATAAATCCTTGAGACAGTCTACACAGACGATAGATTTATGGTCATACAGTTGCAGACTTTTGTCTCTAGAGTTTTTATAGACTACAAATAGACAAAAATAAATATTTGTAGAATGGCAGTAAAATCTATAAAATGTCTACAGACTCTCTATAGACGATTTTTATAAGAGATAAACTTCTATATGATTTCAAACCCACGTAGGTTGCATATTTGCACAACTCCATCCACCCTGAGGAAGTGTCGCTCGGCGGTGGAAACTTCTTCACGCTCGACTTGCCTCTTCTTGTGTCGGTAAGTCTTTAAGAGCCTGAGGCACGTTTGTGACGATTAATGGATTACCATTCTTGTAGATGAGCAAAAAAAATTGTCTCGAATTATTCTTTCAAATCTTTTCACAGCTCGCCGGGTCCATCATCACCTATTCCGTCATTCTGGTGCAGACGAGCGGACATACAGAGCACACGGAAACTTCGAAAAGCAACCACAGTGATTTGATTGCACTCTAAATCTTTATCTGCTCACACAGAAGAACAAGCATTGTTGCACTCGTAAAATAAATGCACAAAAAGTACAGGATTGCACTTTAGTCCGCTTGAGATCGGAAATGCGAAAGCCTATCCCTGTCCCCTTTTTCCCTCTACATATTTCGTTTGTTTTTATTGCCATTTCTTTTTTATTTTCGGAATTTTATTATTTTTGTTATATCTGTCTCGTTTTTATTTTTTATTTCTGTTTTTGGATCGCTGAGGCGACCCGCATTGCAGCAGCGCGAAAGCAAAACGTCCACATACTCTATCGATGTCCGTGGCTGTTCTGACGTCCATTGGCTATATCGACGTTCATGGCTATTTTTGCGTCTAAGTGTATTTTTTCACGTTTAATTAGTTCGTTAATTACACCTCGTAAACGAAATTTTTCTGGCGGCAACAATTTATCGCACACTATCTGTCACATTCACATTCTCACAATCTTCACAATCACAATCACTATCTTTATCTTCAGAGAACGACGTAATCGTGCGGACAAAACTGCGGACACCTTTTGCCGACGCTACGGAACGATATAATGCTCTCGCTTTAAAGGGCAAATAAAACTGGAAAACCTTGACTGTCGGCCTCTTTGGATCTCTTATACGCAATATCTGCAATCTTCTCAGTATACCTAGAACTTTTTTTCCCTGTCGTGCATGTTCTTGCTTAGCCATTGCTTTCATAAACCGAAAGATCACCCACAATAGGTCGTCCAGAAACAAGCATCGACTTGACAAAATTTTGCTTGCGGGGCGGGATCCGTGTTGGTTGCAGTCACGACATATAGCTTCGAAAAGTCGAGTGGCAATAAGGCCGCTTGTCTTGCCTGGAGAATTCACCTCACAGCGAGCGGCAGATTTGTTTTGTTGCTAAGCGCCCGGCCTATATTCTTTCCGACTGCATTATGCGCTAGTGCGGGGTGACAACTCTCTGGTATCGTTCTTCTGTTTATATACTACTGTAGTATGGCGTAGTGATTTTGTTGTTGGTGACGCCTTGCCTGCTGCATATTTTATTGCGAAAGCAATACTACTTGCACTTTCACGCCTTTGCCGTGCCGCGGCGGTGACCACCATTGACCTTCATTTGACCTTGATTGCATTAGACTGGATTAGATTGGATTAGATTAGATTGGATTGGACTGGATTGGATTGGTTTGGATTGGATTCGAATAGATTAAATTAGATTACATTAGATTGCATTAGATTAGATTAGATTAGATTAGATTAGATTAGATTGTATTGATTTGGATTGTATTACCGATGCATCACCACAAGTCTAACCACAAGCACCACCACCAGCTACACTTCCAGCTGAATCATGGAGTAGGTACGGATATTGCTTTCGCAATTACCGGGCTTAACCAAGCTAAGCCACAACGAATTTTTTCTCTTATTTTGTGTATTTGTGTTACCGTGCAATTATGTGTATAATCCAAGTGCTATGGTCTTATCTTTAAGACCGCAGTATCTATAAAGGAAATCCAAGTAAAAAAAAATGAACTTTCCTACGCCTTGTAGAAGGCAGCTTCCTTCTGCTGTCCCAACCGCCATTTTGGGCCCTTCTGTAGCAATCTCTTAAGCAGAGAAAGTAAAGACATGTTCGGCAAAAATCTGGCACAAATTGTCAGCTTCCCTAAAAAGAGAGTGGACCTCACCGACGCAATGCGAGCGAGGCGCTTGAACAACAGCCTCCATAATCTTCTCGATCGGGTGGAGACCCTCTTTGTCTATCCGGTGGCCGAGATAATTGATGGCTGGCTGCTGAGACATGCATTGCTCATGTCTCAGCTTAACTCCGTGCTCTCGGAAAAGTTCTAGCACCTTTTTCCAGGCCTTCACTTCAACCTCCACATTTCTTCGAAACCGGTACATCATCGAGGTATGCTTGAACCCCTGATAAGCCTGACAGTACCTTATCCATTTCTGTTTTGAAAATTGCCGGAGCAGAGGATATTCCTAAGGGAAGCCTGTTATAGCAAAACAGCCTTCTGTGTGTGTTAATGGCGCATAGTTTCCTAGAAGCTTCATCCAGGGAGACTTGACTGCACGCATCTCGCAAACCAAGTATGCTGAAATACTCTCCTCCATGTAAAGATGCGAACATATCCTCAATAACTGGCAGAGGGTACTGCTCTACAGCACAGACCGGGTTAAGGGTAGCCTTGAAGTAGCCACAACTTCTGATAATTCCGTTCTTTTTAGTACTGGCACAATAGGAGTCGCCTAATCAGAATGTTTGACGAGCGAGAGTACGCCAACAGAAACCAGTAGGTCCAGCTCTTGCGATACCGTCTCCCTTAGAGCGTAAGGAATGGATTTTGCCTTACACAATTTGGGCTCGGCTTCAGCTGCAGGCTGGCAGGAGACCCCTTGATCCGACCGAGATCCCGGGAAAACACATCGTGGTAGTCGCCGACTAAGTTGTTTATCGCTCCTGTAGACTCTTGCGTTGCGTCTGGGAAGTCTTGCGTCGACTACGACCGGCGAACTGGAAACCTCGCTCCGTCGAGCAAAGAAATAGGGCTACGGCCAAAAAGATTTGGCACCGAGCAGTTGAGTACGATAAGCGAGCAGTTTACGGAAAGAGCCTTGTATTGCGCACACAGCTACCATTTTCCCAGCACTGGCGGTGGTCCCACATCACGTCACACGCGAAGGCTTAAGCGCCAGCCACTGTTCACGACGCTTGTCAAGAACATCCCGAGAAATGACGCAGACAGGCGCCCCCGTATCCACTTCCGTGGCAAGTTGCACACCATCCCACGTGAAAGCGCGCCCTGTCGGTGGCTTGAGGCGGCTTTTTCGTACAGAAAGTGATGCCCATAAATGCGCCCCTTCAGTATCTTTCTCGGGCACGGCTTCAAGAGCGGCTTCTTTGAGAGGCAAAGCTTTACCGTTCGCTACTTGCGGTGTGACGCGGTCTTTTTTTTTTTTTTGTAAGAAAAGAAAGTAAGAAAGTATTTATTTAGCATAAAACATGAAATACAAACAGACAATTTCAAGGACCCAACAAAATTTGTTTAAGGGTCCCGACCGATGATGATCGCCGATGATACGACACATCTTTGCAAGATTACATCTGCCCCCTCAGCGATAACACCTTGCTCTGATCTAAGAAGATCTGCTGTCGTCATGTTCGTCGCTACCATATCGACCACATTGCTGCGGCACAACGAACACGGGAAGCTTGAACCGACTTGGGCTGGGAAGCTTGTAGATTAACAAGGGCTCCGATTTTGGTGTCGTATTTCCACAATCGTTTTCAGCGGCTTGGGCAGGAAGTGCCAACGCTTCGGCCTCTTCTAGCGTTAAATCATTTTTAATACGAAATCATTACTTGGCTATGTCGACGATTTCGTGTCCGTAAAACGCGTCGGCAGTGCGAAAGTTCGTGTGAAAGTTAAGCGAAAAAAAAGAATGATTGTGTGCGATAGAGGATGATGTGAAGATAACGCGCGTCAAAATTTGGTCGATGTGGAGTGATTCGAGCCGTAAATGTCACTTGTACGTCAAAATAGTATCGGACGTCGATATAGTGCGAGGACGTGAAACAGCACTAGACGTCAAAACTGCGGGGGAAACGCAACCACGTGACAAAGGATGATAAAATTTTGTTGTACAACAAATTTCATTCATCTGCAGTAATTAGTTAATAATAGAGACCAAAAGGTCATTAGACGTCAAAATAGCCCCGGATGCGCATATACTGTGAGGACGTCAAAACTGGAAGAAGTAAAAAGAGAGGCAAACAGCCAAAAAAGAGAATAAGAGGCAAAAAGAGAGGGAAACAGTCTAAAGTGAAGCAAAAAGAGGCGACGAGTGTGAAGGGGGCATCAATGCTTTCGAGTTCTCCCAATGGGTCGCCGCAGTGACCTCTAACGTTTTCTTTTTGTTGCTACTAAGAGTCGAGGTCAATGACTAATTTATCAGGTCTATGAATCTAACCTAGCTATCAATCTAACCAACTTAGCATGTGTAACCTCCGACCACATGATTTAAAAGTGTACTTTGTAAATAATATTCCATAACTTCTTTTCATATATTGTAGTTTGTGTACGTATCGGTGTCCTCTTCCCATTTGTCATCAACCCACCAGTGTATAACTTTCAAATTCATTTGTTCAGTTGTAATGTTTTTTCTAGTTTCAAAACTACTTCTCTGTGTAGCAATCCGTTCAACCGTAAATATTACAATTTGTTTCTATAGTTTGCTCGTATGCGACCTGCCACCGTTGTATGTATGTGTTTATTTTATTTATTTTTGTTGTAATGGATCTTAGATGAGCCACAGGCATTTTCAAGCTATTTTCTTTAGCTTTTGGCCTGTGGCTTATTCAACGACCGTATGCAAATTTGTGAAATAAAGTGAACCTTACTAGCTCTTAAAATCTCTCCAATAAAAGTCTACAAAACTTGAAGCAGCAGTTGACGATGGCACACATGTGTTTCCTCGAATAACTCAACGCTTACTGCAGCCTTGACCTGCACGAGTTTCCATATCTTATGCATGCCACTTGTCATTAGGGAGCAGTGTTTTTGCGTGCTGCAGGTCCATACGACGGGTCCCAATGAAAGCCACCTTCCTTACCTCTTGAATATGCATCGAAGGTGAGTAATCGCCCAGTGCTGAGGCATCGACTGCGAGCCTGTTGACATGAACGTTGCCACGAACGACCTTCTGCTTGCGACGTTGCGAAAAATGAATGCAATGAAAGCGTTAGAAAAAAATTGCGAGGTAACTTTGGCAACTAAAGTGTTGAGAGGCGAAAGCCGAGGACGCTATGCCGTGACAACTTCCGGTGGATGTGACGTCACACCGTTCCCGTGGCTATATCTATATCCAAATTAAACATCTTTCGGGGATCTTAAGTGTTAATTGCGCTTAATTACACATTTTTCCACCTAATTTGACACAAATCCGCCGTTTTTCCGACCATTCTGTGAAAATTTTCACTATGCTGTGACGACTTCCTGTGGATGTGACGTCACACCGTTCCCGTGTCTATATCGACGTCCGCGCTATTTCGACAGAATTTCGCCATTTTGTCCATAATTAATTAACTAATTACTCTACAGTCATCAAACATGACTTCTAGGTTAATTTTTTCCTTCTCTATCTGATGCAACCATTGGTTTTTTTTTCTATCCTTTTAGTTCCCGAGTTAAACGCGTGTGACATGCTTTGTTAACGAACGGACGACAGTATGAGCCATTAAAGGATTTCGCCTTAAAAGAAGTTGTAGTCGGCTGGCGAGAATGTTAACGGAGCTGAGAACCTGCGCCGTTTCAACGGATTATCTTTGCATTTAAACTGGGTGTGCAGTGGTAAACACCTTTACCGCGAGCACGAATCCGAGTGCATTTCACGTGCAACAAGTCGCAGATCGAGGCCCTCTCGCGTCGTCTGCTTTAAAAATTGCGAGGACACTTTGGCACTAAAGTGTTGAGAGGCGAAAGCCGAGGACACTGTGCCGTGACGATTTCCGGTGGATGTCACGTCACAACGTTCCCGTGGCTATATCGGTACCCAAATTATACATCTTCCGGAGTTCTTAAGTGTTAATTACGCTTAATTACACATTTTTCCATCTAATTTCACACAAATCCGACGTTTTTCCAACCATTCCGTTACAATTTTCACTATGCAGGGATGACTTCCGGCGGATGTGACGTCACACTGTTCCCGTGTCTATATCAACATCCGCGCTATTCAGACGCAATTCGACATTTCTGACTATAATTAATTAACCAATTAATCTACAGTCATCAAAACTTGCCTTCTAGGTTCATGTTTTCCTCCTCTATCTGAAGCAACATTGCTTTTCTTCTATCTTTTTAGTTCCCGAGTTAAACGCGTGTGACACGTTGTTAATTAACGGACGACAGTATGAGCCATTAAAGGCTTTCGCCTTAATACAGCTTCATCACCTTCGTGTGTTTTCTGAAAGGCAGCATCTGACCCTTCAATCTCGCGGCGTAGTATCCCGATAAGGTTGAAAGAAACGCGCTCGCGCATTCAGAGAAACAGGGATCACCAATGTACAGAACGGTCCACGGTTAAAGGGAACACGCAATCTCGCGGCACCAGGTGCATGCGCGGGAAGAGCAGCCGGGAGTGCTTACCGCAAACGCCTGGGAAAACTCCAAATTTTTATGCGATTCATGTCAGAGTTAGCTGCAACTGACTCTTTTTGTCACGTTCGATAAGGTAATAATCAAATGCTGCCTCCTGCACGCCGAAATTTCTATGCAGGAGGATGACGTGCTGGTTTAGCAAGCTTGAGATACGGGCAGATGGACATAACTATGTTTCTTCAATTCAGTATGACTGCTAGATTAACTCATGAAAGACGATAAATGACTGGCAACGTGTTAACTTCACACTTTTTGCTGCTATTGAAGCACCCTGAGTAAAATTTTGGAGCTATAAGTATTTTCGCACGAACGACATCATTGCTTCTGCTGGGCTCCAAGGAAAAATTGTGTCTGCATAAAACGGCGGTTTAATTGGACAGAAATGTATCTACAACTAGATTTTATTCAAAAAAAAAGACAGAGTATAGTTGGCCTTCCATATTATTATCGGACTTCTATAGCGCACCAAAGGAGAGTGAGATAATTAATAGAGCGTTCTGGTTATGGATAGGGACAATCGCGTAAGCGTCACAGGCTCCAATTTTTTTTAGAGTTTTGATAAAGTACAATGAAATCTCTCAGAAGCAATGAAATGACTGTGGAGCTGGCAACTTTATTTCAGAGATCGAGATTTCATATCGACTGCACTTCTTATATTTAAAAAAAATTAAAAGTGACGTAGAGCAGCAGTTTCCCGAACTTGTAGGTGAGGCTACTTGACACTCTCACTTGTTTGCACGAGGATGACCGTGTACGTGATGATTGTTCCTGCAAGCTGGAGGGAAAGACAGCAAGAACTTAATATTATCGATGAATGATGTTTCATCATTATTACTATGATTGGCCACATTTATTTATTTATTTATTTATTTACAAATACTGCAGGCCCTTCTCGGGCCCATGCTGGAGTAGATACAAAGAAGACAATATAAAGAAGATACAAAGAAATACAAAGAAACAAAAAACACAAAGATAGAAAGGATACAAAGAAGACAATGTTGTGTTTCTTTACGGCAGAAATTTTCTCTCATGATCAACGTCTAAGAAGCTGGAATACTGATAACTTTAACGAATAAATGCACAGTTCCCTCTGCGAAGCATTGAATAATGGTCCTTCGGCATACAAAGGAAGAACACCCATTTTCTGCATAGCGGAGCGTAATGATATAACACTAACTGAAAATTTTGTCTTTCAAAAGTGGACTTTTCAATCTCCTTACCGAGACAACCAGTGGCAGGTTCAGTGAGAAAAAGTCTGCTCCGGACAAAGCCATTTCCTTAGGTTTTATGGAGTCCCGAAGGTAACTGATCTGCAAAGCGTAAATCATAGGTGCAGAGTCATCAACCGAGAATAATTAGACGCATACAACCTGAAAGAAAGAAAGAAAGGAAGAGAGAAGGAAAGAAAGAAAGGAGAGAAAGGAAGGAAGAAAGAAAAAAAGAAAGAAGGGAAGAAAGAAAAAGGAAAAGAAAGAAGGAAAGAAAGAAGGAAAGAAAGAAAGGAAGAAAGGAAGGAAGAAAGAAAGAAGGAAAGAAAGAAGGAAAGAAAGAAGGAAAGAAAGAAAGGAAGAAAGAATGGAAGAAAGAAGGAAAGAAGGAAGGAAATAAAGGAAGAAAGAAAGAGAAAAGGAAAGAAAGAAAGGAAGGAAGAAAGAAGGAAAGAAAGAAGGAAAGAAAGGAAGAAGGAAAGAAGGAAGGAAAGAAAGAAAGAAAGGAAGAAAGAAGGAAAGAAAGAAAGAAAGAAAGAAAGAAAGAAGGAAAGAAAGAAAGAAAGAAAGAAAGGAAGGAAGGAAGGAAGAAAGGAAGAAAGGAGGAAAGGAAGAAAGAAAGGAAGAAAGAAGGAAAGAAAGAAAGAAAGAAAGAAGGAAAAAAGGAAGGAAAGAAAGAAAGAAAGAAAGGAGGAAAGAAGGAAGGAAAGAAAGAAAGGAAGAAAGAAGGAAAGAAAGAAGGAAAGAAGGAAGGAAAGAAAAAAAGAAAGAAAGGAAAGAAAGAAAGGAAAGAAAGATAGGAAGAAAGAAATAAAGAAAGAAGGGAAGAAAGAAAAAGGCAAATAAAGGAAGGAAGAAATAAAGAAACAAAGAAAAAAGGAAAAGAAAGAAAGAAAGAAGGGAAGAAAGAAAGAAAGAAAAAAGAAGGAAAGAAAGGAAAAGGAAAAGAAAGAAAGAAGGAAAGAAAAAAGGAGAAGAAAGAAGGGAAGAAAGGAAGAAAGAAGGAAAGAAAGAAAAAGGAAAAGAAAGAAAGAAAGGAAGAAAGAAAGAAAGAAAGAAAGAAAGAAGGAAAGAAATGAAGAAAGAAAGAAAGAAGGAAAGAAGGAAAGAAAGAAAGAAAGAAAGAAGGAAAGAAAGAAATAAAGAAAGAAAGGGAGAAGGAAAGAAAGAAAGAAAGAAAGAAAGAAAGGAAGAAAGAAAGAAAGAAAGAAAGAAAGAAAGAAGGAAAGAAAGAAAGAAAGAAAGAAAGAAAGAAAGAAAGAAAGAAAGAAAGAAAGAAAGAAAGAAAGAAAGAAAGAAAGAAAGAAAGAAAGAAAGAAAGAAGGAAAGAAAGAGGGATTGTTACTTGGTTAAAGTATGCTCCATCTTCAAGATATATAGGGGCTGTATGTAAAGTCTGCCTTAATTTTCTGAGCTGAAAAGAAAGAAAAGCAAGAATGAGACCCCTTCAAGTAGAAGACAAGGCGTGCAAGTAACCTTCGGTAGACTTTATGGTAGGCAAATATTATAATTGTCATCCTAGCGATGCTATAGGCACTGAATTGCATTGAATTAAACGTGAAAACAGTTGCCCTACAGGCTGCAGTTGTTCAGTATTTACATTGTTTTTCCAAAACGCAATGTGGTTTAAAAAACGTTGCGTTCATTACCCTCAGCATGTGAAAGATTCAATTTCTAGTACATCGCGCCTTGTGGTCCCTGTAATACATTTCGCCATACACCAATATATCTTTCAAGTCCCACAGATTCCAGCCTTTTTTGTGCATTGTTGGGACTCCTGCGAGTACAGCTGCACTGTTGCACTCATTAGCAGTCACGGCCGCTTCCGTGACTGATATTAGTTGGTTTGTGTTCTGCAGGAACTTGTGCGTAACATTTTAAGTACTCTGGCGAACCTTAGAGATAGCTACTCTGGGATGTTCTTGAGCGGACTATAACGAAAACGCAATCCTCTGTAAAGTAATAGCATTAAACGCGCGACATTTTACAGGAAGAAACAGCAACAATAGATTCAAGACCACAAATCTGAGATAGACGAACAAATAAACTAATTTCTTCAATAGAAGTTCCCAGATTTGTTGTCCACAAGCTACCGCAATGTCACACACTTCTAATCAAGCGGCAGCCAATTATCCTCCGTCAATCCGCTGCGAAATGTACAACATCAAGGATCGTCTATCGGGCATCAAGAATCAAGCTACAGTTATGCGATTTGCACGAGTCGCGTTCGCGAAAGTACAAATGAAAATGAAAATCGGTGTTTGGGAGAGGAAATGGCGCAGTATCTGTCTCACATATCTTGGTGGACACCTGAACCGCGCCGTAAGGAAAAGGAGGAAGGTGAGCGTGAAAGAAAGGAAGGAAAAGGCGCCGTCAACGCAAAAAATACTCCCTCTTCTCCTGCCTGTTTTCATTTCGTGTCTGCTGTTTGCCCAATCCAAATCTTATGAAGTTATGATTCAGAAAGAACACAACCATTCTGTCATGAGTCGACTACTACAAATTTGAAAGTACAAAGCTGCTAACTTATTCTTCGCGGCAGTTTGAAAAACTGCATCTACGTTCTTCTACTTTGTAAGAGCCCAGTGCTTTGTCGCCTACACAAGCAGCATTGTTTCAAAACAAAGAACAAAAACAACTTCACTTACTTCCTTTACCAATGCCTGGCTCAAACCAGCGATGTCAACGAAGTCGAGGCAGGATGAGACGGTGTAGAATACTGACATCAGGTGTTGCGCTGTCGAGAAATCTTTTTCCACGAACGTAGAGTAGAAGCTTATGCACGATATTAAGAGGGTGGTTGCACCGGAGGCGACGATGGACCACTGCCATACGTGGTTAAGTCTATCCTTCAGGTCTGCGATTGCGCGTAGGTTTACTCTGACTTCTTCAATCTGTCTGGCCCGCTTTACAAAAGCAGTCCTTGAGCGTCCATCGACGACTGACTCCACAACTTCGCGCTGATGTCTGATGTACAACAGGAGAACTTCAATACAAGATCTCAGGACGACGAAATGGAGCATCTCGTATACATAGAACAACCAGCTGCCGGCTATGGAAACTGTCTTCATGAATCCGTTCATGACTTCGTTGCATTGAAGTACATCGATAAAATCGAAAGCGAGGTACGAACTAAGTGATACATTTGCCAAGAATATCATCACCAGCAATAATCGGACGACATAGCAAGTGGTTGCCCGTTTGCATCGTTTTGGTGCCAAAAACCGCACTACTTTTTCGTACCTCGCCGATTCTCTGAAAAATTCGAGCAGGAAGCGTGATTTCACGGCCATAAAAGATACATTAATCAGCACCTTCAGTGCAACGACTGTATAGACAATTACGTAAAGAGATTTGGTAAAACTTTTGATATTGGTGAATACATCGATCGCCGCTTGATAAAAGTACAAGATTTCAGTGACCAAAAACACGGCAAAGCATGCCAAGGAATAGATTAGGTACGACGTTTTCCACGTCATACTGATATCATCTTCATTACTGCTCTGAAGGTTTCGGAGAAAAAGCATGCCAGAAACTCTGCAGATCAAGCCATACCGCCTGAAGTGGAGTGCCATAAAGGACGCCATACTATCCTCGTGAAACTTATGTTCACCAGATTAGTTATGAAAAGACCGTTTCTTGTGAGCTGTGGTTTGTGTACATCGTTTATCTGAAAGAAAGGACATGAACAAAGTCACATTTTGTGGATGAATTCTGTGCACTCCACATCCCCATTGAACAACTCCCTGCTTTACGCCAACATAAGAATATTTATGTCATTGGGACACTAGAGCATAGGGGAAACGTTTTGAGTAATTCTATTGCTTAGCGTAGTTGACACCGTAGTTTAAAGGCTGGCGGTTTCTTCCAAAAGCGTTGCAGTTTGATTATTGAATTCAGGTATCGGCCCTCCGTTTTCAGCTTCTTACATGTGAAACTTGCTGTCGTTTAAATTGAAATAAATTTGCACTCTGTAAAGGAATGTTCAAGTTAGTAAATGTGGCACGAAACAGTCTCACTTTATAGCGAACATAACTCAACGTTTTGTGAAAATTGATTCTTGCTTCAACTAATGACATTAGAGTCGCTGATGTAGGTATGAAATGTTGCTATGTTTAAAAGTAGACTCCACACGGCCCTTTTCTAACACCTTGCTCGCATACAATTCTGACAGCGCTGATACCAAGATGGGTGATGTAGCAGTCTGACCTAATCGCATTTACCGAAATAGGTAGCCAAAAGAAAAGCCGCAGTTAAGCAAGATGGAAGCTGGCATACATACTCTGCGGATGTCATTTGCACAAGTGTGGTAATCGGCGGCTTGTAAAGCCGATTTTATCTTCCACAGACCGTTTAGTGTAGCAGAATTCAGAAGACCACACGTCTCAGCAGCTCACTGGTCAAAACGATATGCCTCAACAATACGCTTGCATGACCTCCCCTATGCCGATTCGGCAATCAACGACTTCGTCACTGAGTGCTTCCAGAATAGGTGCAACCCTTTCTACTGAACATAATGACGCAGGTAGTCACAATGTCGATTGATCTCCCCCGCCGTATGTGCTGGGTTCTGTTCTCGTTCGTGTGTAAGTGTTGCTTTGCATGTTTCATGCCCACAACCCTGAGCCCTGGTGCGAGTCGGTAGCACTTAATTATGAATGATACCATAGCCACAAAAGCTTCGGGCGAAACGTATTGCTGGTGGCATTCATTTGGAGAGAAGGCTTTCGCCCGCACGGCAGGCTTAATGGAGTGAAGCAATCAACACGGTCAACACATTCGATCGGGTCGACTCTATTCGATGTTTTAAAACTGTGGCCACGGTCGATGCTCCTTCTGTAAAAATAACGCAGTTAAAGCGTTCCTGAAGTGAAAGACATAAAAATATTGGTCTGTTTTGTAGCTAGGAACACGGCGCAAAGTCCGTAAACTTAAAAAGACCGAAAATTATCATGCAGTTAATGAAATTCGTGTCATTTCTATTCGCGTAGGCCGGTAAAAAACTATGAAACTATAAAAACGGTGACGAAGTAGCGAGCGGCAACTACTCAACCCGTGGCCCCTATTGGCTTCAGCAGGACGTTCTTGCGGCTAGTTGGTTCATTTTTGCACCCGTGCTGTTGAATTCGTTTCTTTGCCTCTTGTACTCGTCCTATTCGAGCATTATTAACTTTCTACCCATTCGCTGTTCAGTACCCTGACTTTAACTACAATCTCGCTTCTATGAGCTACTTACTCCGCGTCTCATTATATTGTTCAGTGACGTCAAGCCAGTGAAAACTGGATGACATGACGGATGGCGAAGGCATAAATTAATGGCTGCGGGCCTAGCGCAAGCGCTCCTGTACGCGCCAATGCCCTCTTCGTCTTCTTCTATTCCTTCACAATATTCTCCAATCGGCTCTGTGAAACCCCGAATCGCTTTGGAGTTTCGATGAGTCGGTTTGGGACGTTTATATCTATAAAACCCTAAAAAACTAACTGCGATGTAGGAGGAGGAAGAAGAAAGAAAGAAAGAAAGAAAGAAAGAAAGAAAGAAAGAAAGAAAGAAAGAAAGAAAGAAAGAAAGAAAGAAAGAAAGAAAGAAAGAAAGAAAGAAAGAAAGAAAGAAAGAAAGAAAGAAAGAAAGAAAGAAAGAAAGAAAGAAAGAAAGAAAGAAAGAAAGAAAGAAAGAAAGAAAGAAAGAAAGAAAAGAAAGAAAGAAAGAAAGAAAGAAAGAAAGGCGGGGAAGTTAACCAGCTAACCGGAAGATGAAACGACTTTGTTACCGTGCACGGGGGAAAGGGATAAGCGGATATAAAGGTGAAGGGGGAAAAGGAGAGATAAGAAAAAGCAGAAGGCGAAAAGGCTTCGGCAAGGTCACAGCTTGTCGTGCAGAACCGCAGGAGGGCCCGGCAGGCCCTCACCGCCGATGATCACCGCGGTCAGTGTCCAAGAATCGTGACCTCCGTCAGCGGGCTTGTATCGATGTGTTCCAGCGCAAAGCGTAGAGAATGACTTGCAGAACTGTACGCCGGGCTTTCACAAAGAGTATGAGATATGGTCTCATCGCGGCCACAGATGTCACATGCACGGTTAGCAGCCATGCCGATCACAGTAGAGTAATGGTTTGTGAATGCGACACCAAGCCACAGATGGCACAGCAATGTTGCCTCACGTCGTGGTAGAAAATGCGATGCGAAATGCGAAATGTACCCTTGTGGCCGTGGCGCAATTAAAATGTGATGGATTCTACTTAGGAGCTGCCCTTGTGAGTAGGAATGTTCCGCAATTACGAGGAAAACACTCGCGCCATTTTGTCGCAATTGTGCAAGCATCGCTCTCCATGGTTAGTCGCCGAGCGCTATTACGGCTCTACAAGTCCACAGAGTGGCAATCAATCAAGGCTTTAATGTCGCAAGTGGAATAAATGCGAAAATTTTGAATAAAATACCTTCGAGATCACGGCGGCGAACCGCATTGGAGCAATGCGAAAGCAAAACGTCCACATACTATATCGACGTCGTTGGCTGTTCTGACGTCCGTGTACTAATCGACTTCCATGGCTATACTTCGACGTCTAAGTGTATTTTTTGCGTTCAATTAATTAACTAATTACACCTCATCAACCACATTTTTCCCACGGCAACATTTTATCACACACTACCTGTCACAATCACACTTTCACACATTTATCTTGAGAGAACGACGTAATCGTGCGGTCGAAATTGCGGACACATTTCGCTGACGCAGCATAGCCATATAATGCTCTCGCACTATAAAAAACAAACAAAAAAAAAACAGAACACACCACGCAAATATTAGCTTCAGTAAAAGGAGTTTCATGTACTTCGTATGGCATCTTTGTCGGACCGCTGAAGATTTCTGGCAAAGAGAAGTAATCATGTTTATGAAATCCGACTCTACAGGAGAAGACGACATTCTGCATATGAAATTTCTTGTGTAATTGGTACGGTACCTTCATTTAACAGGCACCGTACCTATGGCCCGGTAGCTGACTGAAAGGTACAGACAAAAGAAGTGAAAAATTTAACATTTTATTAATATGAATTTAACGATTACTCGAATACCATAAGTGAGAATCGTGCTGTTCTTTTTTTCAGTTGTTTTTTTTTCAGCGGATTATCTATGATACAGTTCCAAGTTCACTGCAGAAGTGCAGGCGAATTTCGTTGTTAGTAGCTTATCGACTGTCCTCTGCATTACTGCTCGCTCATAATATGCTGATGACAGTCTGCAGTTGGGCTAGTAGCTAAATATTCAATGTCGTCCTTGAGACAAGACCATGTGCGACATACTGGGACAAAAATTTTGAAAATTGAAAAATTGTAAGATACTGTTATGGAAATATTGAAGGTAACAGTCCATTCTTCTGATATGTACAAAATCCTTCTTTTAAAATGTTTCCACCGATCGCATCGAACAGTTAAGGCTGCCATAGAAAACAAATGAGCAACGCTTTTGATGACAGCAAGAACGCTATTAGTAAAAAATATACAAGCCTGCCGTCGATTGATCGGCGGATATATTGATTGTTATAGTGAAATGTTACATTATTGTCGTGTCCGGTCGCTGTGTTGAATGCAGCGAAAGACGCACACGGTACTTTAAGACTTCGTTTATTTAAAGCCGATGAGGGTGCGACCAGCGTCGACCGAGGCAGGAGCCGAACTGGCCGCCCGAAGAAAGGAGGGAGCGGAGAAGCGTCCACGGGAGGGAGTGGCTTCCCAGAACAGGAGGAGGGTGCGGGGGCGCACCATGGGGGGGGCATCTGGCGACAGCGTGCGACGAGGGGCAAGTGGTCGTTAGGAGGAGGATGCGAGTGGTCGTTAGGAGGAGGATGCGAGTGGTAGTTAGGAGGAGGATGCGAGTGGTCGTTACGGGGGCGCACACACACAAAAGCAATAAGGGGACACAACACTTCCTTCCCCCTTAGAAAGTTGCCTGGTATCGTGCAGGGGGTCGGCGCTCACGCGTGGAGGCGCGCTGGCTTTGTGCGCTCGGGGGAGAAACACTTGTAGGCTGGCTGTTGTTCGCTGTGTCTCCTAGGTCTGTCCTGGGCGAAGTCTCTTCTTCCGGGAAGAGGTGCCAGGCTATGTGGGAAGATGGTGCACGTGTTCTCTCCGCTGGCGGACAGCTCTCAGACGGCGTCGTAAATCTACGCAGCTGGTTGAGATGTCGGCGTGCTACTGTGCCATGTATGTTGACGAGCCAAGAGCGCAGGCCTATGCGTCTGATAATTGTAGCTTCCTCCCAGCGTGGCTTTTTCAGAAACTGTCGGGCGAGGACGCGCTGCCCCTCATTAAGCGTGCCGCAGCGCGGAATTGCTTTTTCTTCCCGGAACGTCTCTGCCTTTGGCTCGGGGAGGATGGCTGTGAGCTGGGTTCGCATTTCACGCTCGAACATCATTTTCGAGGGGGTCTCGCCTGTTGTGCTCTGAACCGTCGTGTGCTGCTTGAAGAGAAAGCGCGCAAGGCGGCGCTGCAGCGAGCCTGTCTGATCTCTTTCAAGGGCGCGTTTTAGCTCGGCTACGTAGCGCTCGGCTTGTCCGTTTGTCGCTGGGTGGTAGGGGGCCGATGTAACTGATGAGATCCCGTTGTCGCGATAAAACTTGAGGATCTCCGCAGACACAAACGGTGTTCCGTTGTCCGACACTACCTTGCGCGGCAGGCCGAACGTTGCAAATAGTGATCGGAGGTTGTCAATGACTGCTGCCGAAGTCGTCTGTCCCATTTGCCTTATCTCAAGCCACTTTGTGTAGGCATCTACGACCACAAGGAAAGTGCAGCCCTCAATTGGTCCTGCAAAATCAATGTGCAGTGTGTGCCATGGTGTGTCTGGCTTTTCCCATTCTGGGACAGGAGCTTTCGGCGGGGCGCTCCGGCTGCTCTGGCAAGGCTTGCATTCTCGCACCACTGTTTCGATGTCGTTGTCAATGCCAGGCCACCACATGTAGCTTCTGGCACACTTTTTCATTGCAACGATGCCCCGATGTCCGGCGTGGATGAGAGACATAGCTTGTGCGCGTAGTTCTCTCGGCATCACAACTCGGGACCCAAATATGATGCAGCCGCGATGGGTGCTCAACTCTGTAGCTCGCCTGCGGTAAGCGTCGAAGTTGTCCCCTTTGAGTTTATGCACGTTGCCTTGTTGAACAGCTGTGTAAACTAGCCGGAGAGCTGCGCACTTCTGCGTAGATGCTGCAACTGTGCCTGCTGTAAGCGGAGGTTCTGGCAGTGCTTCGAACATCAGAACGTCTCCTGGTGGAAATGGTTCGTCAACAGTTGCGTCTAGTGGCAGACGGCTTAGCGCATCGGCGTTTTGATGTTTACTCCCATTGCGGTAGACCAGAGCGTAGTCGTACGCTGAGAGTTTGATGCACCAACGTGTCATTCGCGGAGACAAAGTTGGTGGAATAGGCCTTTGTGGTCCCAGAATGCCCAATAGCGGTCGGTGATCGGTTATAAAGGTCACCTTCCGGCCGGCAATGTACTGGTGAAAATGTGTCGCCGCGTAGACGATGGCTAGCCCTTCTTTGTCAAGTTGCGCGTAGTTGCGTTCTGCTTGCGAACAACGTACATGAGGCGAAGGCGATGGGAGCTTCCCTTCCTTGCTCGTCAGTTTGCGATATAACCGCGCCGACTCCGTACGGTGATGCGTCGCAAGCCAAAAGCAGAGGCTTCCTTTCGTCGTAGTGGCGGAGGACTGTACATCTTCGAATCAGGTCTTTCAGGGCATCGAATGACTGCTGATGGCGTGGCGACCATGTCCATGTCACATCTTTCCGAAGGAGTTGGTATAAGTCGTTGGCCACGGTAGCTCTTTGTTCCAAGAACCGGTCGTAGAACGTCAAGAGTCCGAGAAAAGCCTGTAGCTCCTGCTTGTTTGTTGGAGCTCGTGCTTCTGTGATCGCTCGCACTTTGTCCTCGGTAGGGTGAATGCCTTCCGCATCAATTCGGTGTCCCAGAAATTGCACCTCTGGCACCGCAAAACAGCACTTCGATTTGCTTATGCACAAATTAGCGTTTGCTAGCCTTTCGAGAACGAGCTCTAGGCGCACTGCATGCTCTTCAGTGGAAGTGCCACTGATGATGACATCGTCAAGGTAGACACAAACTCCTGGGATGCCCTGAAGCACTGTCTCCATGAATTTTTGAAATATGGCCGGGGCTGCAGCTACGCCAAAAGGCAGTCGCTTGACTTTGTACAAGCCCTTCAGTGTGTTAATTGCCAATAATTCAGCAGTTGACTCGCTCACCTTCAGCTGCTGATACGCCTGGGTGAGGTCCAATGTGCTGAAGACTCTTGCGCCACGCAGTACACTGAATACTTCTTCAGGTGTCGGTAGCGGGTAAGAGGACGCTTTAGTCGCAAGATTGACGGTGCTCCGGTAGTCTCCGCAGAGGCGTATGGTTCCGTTCTTCTTGCGAACTACGACAAGTGGTGTGGCCCATTCTGAATGCTGCGTCGGCTCGATGACACCTTGCTGCTCCAGTTTGTCCAACTCTTTTTCAACTGAATCTCGGAGAGCAAACGGCACCGGCCTGGCCTTCAGAAATTTGGGTTGCGCGTTGTCCAACAACTCCAGTGTGACCGGGGGCCCTTCGTTTCCTGGAATCTCTTCCGAGAATACTCTTTCGTATTTCTCTTGCAGTTGCTCAACCATGTTCTGGCTCGGCGTCTGGTGTATGCCGCATATCATCACGCCTAGTGGAGAAAACCAGTTTCTCCCTAGAAGGCTTGATCCTGTGCCCTTCACAACAAGCAGAGGTGGCGTATGGGTCTGGCCGTTGTAGTTAACCTGCACGTTGGCAGAGCCCAATAGTGGCAGATTCTGTCCTGACCACGTTCGCAGGTGCGTGTCGTCTTGTTGCAGGGCGGGTGCGTCAGATGGCCATGAAGTTCGGAACGTGTCCTCACTGATCAGAGTACAGGCTGCGCCGGAGTCCACCTCGAACTTAATCAGCTGGTGATGTACGCTTACTTCTGTAAAAATCTTCGGTCGCGTGCCGAGATTCATGGTGTTCAGGTCGTACAACACAGATGGTGTTGCTGATGTTGTTCCATGGAGATCAGATAGCGGCGTATTCTCTGAGGCGTTGACGCTGTGATTAGGCTGGGAAGGTGACTTTATCTTGGCAAGTCTCCGTTTCGTAATGCATGCTCTTTCGATATGCCCTCGCTTGTGGCAAAAATTACACGTGGCTGACTGGAATCGACATCCCTGGGGGTTGTGTTGGTCGTCACACCGCCAGCAGCGTTGTGCCTTTTTGACCGATTTTACAACAACAGAAGGCTTGCGCACCTGGTTGCTTGTCTGGTGTACCGGCTCGGTGTTCCGGCGAATCCCTCTCTGCTGGTGACCGGCGCTCTCCGCTCGAACGGCGATGTCGTAAGCTTTGCTGAATGTGAGGTCCTTCTCAGCGAACAGGCGCTGCTGCAGTGACTCGTCACTCAGTCCGCACACAAATCTGTCGCGTAACATCACGTCCAAGGGAAGCATGGTGGTGTTAGCAGAAGAAGCTGCGTCTCCCTCCTGCCCGGTAGCTGTTGTCGACAGCGTTCCAAAATTGCAGTCGGCAGCGAGCTTCTTGAGCGCGGCTACGTAGGCGCTCACAGTTTCTCCTCCCAGTTGATCTCGTCGTTGGAAGCGAGCCCGGCTGTAGACCTCGGATGGCCTTGGGTCGTAGTGCTTTTGCAGCGCTTTTACGATGTCGTCGTAAGACACTGCCGCTGGTGTGCTTGGCTGAATAAGGGCGCAGACAGTATCGTAGGTCTGCTCCCCGCACAGCGTCAGCAGGTTGGCCCTCTTCAAGGCTGGGTCTGTGATGTTGTTAGCTTCAAAGTAGAACTGAAGGCGTCCAACCCACGATGACCACGATGAGCCGTTGAACTCTGGTATCTGATTGGGAAACCCTCGCGTAGCCATGGCTTGTCAATAGCGTTGCGTAGCGCGGGTCGAATCCACTTTCTCGTCGCCACTGTCGTGTCCGGTCGCTGTGTTGAATGCAGCGAAAGACGCACACGGTACTTTAAGACTTCGTTTATTTAAAGCCGATGAGGGTGCGACCAGCGTCGACCGAGGCAGCAGCCGAACTGGCCGCCCGAAGAAAGGAGGGAGCGGAGAAGCGTCCACGGGAGGGAGTGGCTTCCCAAAACAGGAGGAGGATGCGGGGGCGCACCATGGGGGGGGGGGGGCATCTGGCGACAGCGTGCGACGAGGGGCAAGTGGTCGTTAGGAGGAGGATGCGAGTGGTCGTTAGGAGGAGGATGCGAGTGGTCGTTAGGAGGAGGATGCGAGTGGTCGTTACGGGGGCGCACACACACAAAAGCAATAAGGGGACACAACAATTATATGAAAAATTGCGTTCATATAGGTTTCCAGCTAAAAAATACTTCTGTCTAGAATTGCTCAGTAGGGTCGGACAAGAAGCAGTTAGTTTATTATCGTGGAATTCAGATCTGCCTATTTCATAGATACCGATGATTCAGCGCGAAACTCGCTTACGCACATACTACACATGGGTTAGCATGTTCGTTCCATTGCCGCGATTAACTACTCTCGAGCTCTATGGCGCAAGAAATAGACATTCAGCACTTCTACCTCAGAAGATACAGCGGTAATTGAACAACTCGTCTTTATAGACCGAGCCTGTTTATAAGGACGACTAGAAGAAAAAAGTCTGGAGGGACCCATACTGCTCCCATCGAAAAGTGTTTTCAGAATAAAGTTCATACTTATTCAGCAACTCTTTGGCAGCCTCAACTTGTTCTCTCTTCAGCGAGGTTTGAGTACTACGCTGCATATTTCATAGGCATAAGGTCGTATTAAGACAAAAAAAAAATACTCATTAATCACCTTTGGCTCGCCAGGCCGCACAGCTTGTAGTCGATGCCGTTTTTAATGTTATGTACACGGGCTGCAGGTTTTGCAATGGCCACATCAGCTTGATGATGCCCTGTAGTAATCAGAACGTGTCGAGTCGACACATGCGATCCGCTACGTTCACTTTTATAAGTCGACGTCCGATTGATAGTATTCGTATGGGAAGTTCTATAGAAACGTTTCCCGAAGCAAAACAACCTAGTTGTAATGCAGGTTTAATACGATTAACTTCATTCTTTTTTGAGCTTATGGGCTCCTAAATGGTATAGCTCAGTCCTCGGCGTGCAACTGGATCCAAAATTCAAGCATTGTGTTAAAGGTGTATAGACACGCACTTTTGATTGCAAATTTCTTTTTTGTGATGATACCTAAGACATTACCATGTATGAATGACCACGAGCTATTCGCCAAGAAGCACTAAAGAATTTGTTATTGAATTTCTTCACCCACCTGTTTCGGTTTGAACAGTCGAGCGATAGCTATTACGTCAGAGGTCAGATAGGTCACGTGCAGCATCAAGAAAACTGCAAAATAATTGCTGCTGTTTCACTAGCTGTGCAACCAGCTCTTGAGGGGGTTTGGCTTTAGCGTTGTAGAGAATGAAAAGGACGAAGTAGAGATTATACTGCAGTTTTGTCATGCCCTGTGTTACCTATACTCACCTCCAACGTCAGAGCCATCGGTAATCTGTTGAAATCGAAACCAGAACATGTGACGGAATAAATTCAATTATAAATTATTCGAAGGTCGGAGAGAAATAGCACGTGGTGGTCCATGTAAACTAACGTCTTTTGCATCATTACAGAGAAGAAAAAAATTGAAACCAAAAACTTGGTGCCTTTACTTATTTCATATTATAAACGCAAGACAACCAGTATAGTTTGTCTTCGAAAACGTCTAGGCAGAAAATATACATTCGTACCTAGCCTTTATTTTAAATTCGGCAGAAAAGCACGAGGATGATGAGTTGAGTGAGTTGGAGTGGATGCATGTCTGGAAAACTCACCGCGAAAGAAAACACGAATACAAAAAGCAAGATCACACGCACGAGCGCTGTATCACAACAGACTTTTCATTAGGACGATTATAGCATAAATAGGATGAAATTGAGAAACGAAGACATGCAATAAACAGGACAATAGAATTGATACGATAATATCGGGAAAACAGGCGAAAAAAGAGGCCTCAAACACAGGCTCGCTAGGTTGATTACTTCCCTACTGATTCAAGGTAAGCAATCTCTTTTTTAGTGAAAGCTATCAAAGCGTAACCACCTTTGATGACTTCTACTAAGAGGACAGCGTTACACGTACTCGCAGCTTTGCTCGTTAACGCGTTGTATATTTCCATTCTTCTAGGAAGGAAATATTATTCAAAAGAGTGACAGACGTTTTTTTTTCATGTACTTATTTGTATGCCCTTTTTTGTCTCCCTCAAGTGCATTGAGACATAAAATGCTATACTAAAATTCTACTGTTTAAATGGCAAATAATTCGCGCACGTGCGCAGGGTGCAAAAGAGCTGCAGCTGCACAAACTGACTGATTTACTCGTGTTTGAATATCGTCATGACAGCCGGGTTACAGCTTCATCGCAGCAAGCATGGCACATGTGCCGACCACTCGCACAAGACCCCGACGTTACCCAAGCCACACGGGTAATCGTCCAATATTGAGGATGTATGGTTTTACACTGGTCCTTTGTAGGGCCGGTCATTACCAATATGTGTCCAATATTGGGTCGATTACCTGTGCAGTAGCGCGACGCATGTCTTTATGAGAGCGATGGATGGACGGAGACGAAATGAGATCCCGACGCGGACACAACAGCTGAGGCGTCAGTTCCCCAGTGGCGCAATTGGTCAGCGCACGGTACTTATACGACAGTGCTTCGTGAGCTATGCCGGGGTTGTGAGTTCGAGCCTCACCTGGGGAATGCATTTTTTACAATTTTTTTTCTATTATTGCGCCAACATTGCGGGCGACATTACTCCAAAACGGCACCTTGTGATACTTCCACCCTTCAACGTGCGGAGTTTCCCCCTCTCCCCCCATTTAGACATGTGAAGCCTCTACCCTAACCCTAAGTGCCACCCAGAACTAACCTCCCCAACCCACCCGTTAGATAGCAATGCAACCATCCACCCTCCACTCATATCCTCGCCTCCAAAACCACCACCCTTCATTTCTATGCAATGGATACAGCGCGACTCAGTACTCACAAAACGGAGGGCGCAAAATGGCACAAAAAAAGTTACGCTTTCATCATTTATGGCAGGACAGACAACACATCTTGTACTCGACGCTGTTTTTAATGGTACGCACACGGGCTGCAGGTTTTCCAATGACCACACAAGCTTGATGACGCTCTGTAGCAATCGGAACGTGTCGAGACGACGCATTCGATATGCTACGTTCGCTTTTATATTTCGAAGTCAAGGTCCGATTGATAGTCTTCGTGCTGAAAAGCTCCATAGAAACGTTTCCCGAAGCAAAACTACCGAGTTGTAATGGAGGTTCAATACGATTAACTTCATTCTGTTTTAAACCTATGGGCTCCGAAATGTTATTTATAGCTCAGTCCTCGGCATGCAACTGGATCCAAAATTCAAGCATCGTCTTAACGGTGTATAGACACCAACTTTTACTCGCAAATTTCTTCCTTATGATGATTTGCAATACATTGCTATGCACGAATCACCGCTAAGCATTCGGCTATAAGCAGTAAATAACTTTTGTAATGAATTTCTTCTCCCCCCTGTTTCGTTTTGAACAGCCAAGCGATATCTATGACGTCATAGGTCATATAGGTCACGTTAAGCATAAAGAAAACACAAAATAATTGCTGCTGTTTCACTAGCTGTGCATCCAGCTCTTGAGGCGGTTTGGATTTAGCGTTGTAGAGAATGAAAAAGACGAAGCGGTGATTATACTGAAGTTTTCTCATGCCCCAAGTCACCTATACTGACCTCCGATGTCAGAGCCATCGGTTATCTGTTGAAACCGACACCAGAACATGTAACAGAAGAAATTCAATTATACATTATTCAAAGGTGGGAGAGGAATAGCGCGTGGTGGTCCATGTATAATAATGTCTTATCCATCATTACAGAGAAGAAAAATCGCAACAAAAATTCTGATGTCTTTATTTATCTCATATTATGAAAGCAAGTCAACCAGTAGAGTTTGGCTTCCAAACTCTAGGCAGAAGATATACGAAGTCTACAGAAGATACAGAAGAAGATATACAGAAGTCTAGGCAGAAAATATACATCCATACCTAGCGTTTATTTTACTTTCGGCAGAAAACTAAGAGGATTCTCAATATAGCGAGTTGGAGTGCATGCATGTCTGAAAAATTCAGAGCCAAAAAAAGCATAAATACAAAAAGCAAGACACACACGTGAGCGCTGTCTCACCACTGACATCTCATTAGGAAGGTTATAGCATAAATAGGATGAGAATGAGAAACGAAGAAATGCAATAAACTGGGCAAAAGAATTGATACAATAATATCGGAAAAGCAGGTGAAAAAAAAAGAAACCTGGAACACAAACTAGCAAGATTGATTACTTCACTACTGATTTAAAGTAAGCAATCTCCTTTTTAGTCAAAGCTATCGAAGCGTCACCCCCTTTGATGGCTTATACCAAGAGGACAGCGTTACAGGTACTCGCAGCTTTGATTGCTGATACGTTGTATATATCTATTCTTTTCGGAAGAAAGTATTGTGCAAAAGAGAAACATGCGTTTTTTTCACGTACTTATCTAGATGCTCTTTTTTGTCTTCCTCAAGTGCATTGAGAAATAAAATGCTACACTAAAGCTCTATTCTTTAAATGACAAATAATTCAAGCACATGCGCAGGGCTGCAAAAGAGCTGCAGCTGTACAAACGCGCTGATTTACTCGTGTTTCATTATCGTCATGACAGCCGCGTTACAGCTACACTGCGGAAAGAATGGCGCATGTGTCGACCTCTCACGCACGACCCTGACGTTACCCAAGCAGCACAATAGGCCCAGTATTGGCAATTAGTGGTTTCACTGTGGTCCTTTGTAGGACAGGCAATTGCCAATATATTTACAATATTGGGCCCATATTTCTAATATAGCGCAACGGATATCACTAGGAGAGCGAAGGACGGACAGATGGAGACGAAATGAGATCCCGATGCGGACACAACAGCTGAGTCGTCGTTCCCCAGTGATGGGGATGCAGTGTTGAGTTAGGGCTATGGCGGGCTCGTATTAAGCAGCCCGGCAACTTGAGCCGCGAACCAGTCTGATTAAAGTTTTCCCCCTTTTTACGGAAGTTCTTCCATGTAATAAAGGAAAAAATCGTTCCCCAGTGGCGCAATTGGTTAGCGCACGGTACTTATACGAGAGTGCTTCGTGAGCTATGCCGGGGTTGTGAGTTCGAGCCTCACCTGGGGAATGTGCTTTGTTTTAACATTTTTGTTTCTTTTATCGCGTCAACATTGCGGGCGACGTTCCCCCACCCCAAAATGATGCCGTGTGACGCCTCCACCCTTCAGCGTGTGAAGTTCACCTCTCCACCCCCCCCCCCTCCCCCCTGTTTGGACATTTGAAGCCTCCACCTGAACCATAAGCCACCCACCACTAACCTCCCCAACCCACCCGCTAGTTAGGAAGCCACCCACTCTCCCTCCACTCATATCCTCTCCTCCAAAAGTGCCATCCTTCGTTTCTATTCAATGAATGCAGCGCGACTCAGTAGTCACAAAAGGGAGGGCGCAAAATAAACACATTAGTGTATTAACATTAGTCCGTTTAAACGACTATATACGCACCTAATATTATTGCATGTTTTGTTCTTTAAAATGATGCGTTAGACATTAGAATGCATGGATAACTGTGTGCTATTCTCCTACGAGTGCTAAATAATTAATCATTGAATTTATTCTCTCATGCCGTTTTTGTTTCGGTTTCATCAACCGGTCAATAGATGTGACGTGCTGTTGAACTTTAGGTCACTTGGGCCTCGCAGAAACTGCAATATAAACGCTGATACATTGTTATTAACTCACTGAAGCACTTAAGCCAGCCTGCTTCAAGACCTATATTACGTAACTACTATGATTATCTTGCCGAACTATAATTACAACAAATACCGTATCGGCAGTTATATTGCACTTTCTTTGTGTCTCACGTGACCTAACGTTCACCTACATGTCCCAGGCATTGTTGGGTTGATCAAACCGGGACCGAAACGACGTTGAGAATGAATTCGATCCCACTATTTAGTGGTCGTAGGCGAATACCACGGGATGTTCCATGTATGCAAATCTCTATAGAATCGTTTGAAAGAAGGAAATAGAAAATCAAAAATTTGATGTCTCAGTGTACTGACTTGGAGTCAGAAGTACAGAGCGGCCACTGCTCCCATCAAGCGGTCTTTGAGAATAAAGTGCATACTTCTTCAACAACTGTGTGGCAGCCTTAACGTGTTCTGTCTTCAGCGAGGTTTGAGTAGGACGCTGCATATTTCATAGGCATAAGATTGTATTGTGACAAAAAAAAAGTTCCTCTTTACTCATTTATAGCACGGCGGACAACGCAGCTTGTAGTCGACGCCGTTTTTAATGGTACGTACACTGGCTTCAGGTTTTGAAATGGCCATACGAGCTTAATGGTGATACCGTGTAGCCATCAGAACGTGTCGAGTCGACGCGTTCGATCTGCTACGTTCGCTTTTATATTTTGAAGTCGACGTCCGATTAATAGTCTTCGTGTTGAAAAGTTCCATACAAACGTTGCCCGAAAGCAAAACTACCGAGTTGTAATGCAGAAGAACTGAGGATTGCGCGAGTTGGTGGTGATCGACTGTAGAAAAACCAGCGCTTACGAACACGGACAGAGGACAAGGGAAACAGACTGACGGCGCTGTAATGCAGGTTCAATACGATTAACTTCATCCTGTTTTAAACATATGGGCTCCGAAATGTTATTTATAGCTCAGTCCTCGGCATGCAACTGGATCCAAAATTCAAGCATCGTCTTAACGGTGTATAGACACCAACTTTTACTCGCAAATTTCTTCCTTATGATGATTTGCAATACATTGCTATGCACGAATCACCGCTAAGCATTCGGCTATAAGCAGTAAATAACTTTTGTAATGAATTTCTTCTCCCCCCTGTTTCGTTTTGAACAGCCAAGCGATAGCTATGACGTCATAGGTCATATAGGTCACGTTAAGCATAAAGAAAACTGCAAAATAATTGCTGCTGTTTCACTAGCTGTGCATCCAGCTCTTGAGGCGGTTTGGATTTAGCGTTGTAGAGAATGAAAAAGACGAAGCGGTGATTATACTGAAGTTTTCTCATGCCCCAAGTCACCTATACTGATCTCCGATGTCAGAGCCATCGGTTATCTGTTGAAACCGACACCAGAACATGTAACAGAAGAAATTCAATTATACATTATTCAAAGGTGGGAGAGGAATAGCGCGTGGTGGTCCATGTATAATAATGTCTTATCCATCATTACAGAGAAGAAAAATCGCAACAAAAATTCTGATGTCTTTACTTATCTCATATTATGAAAGCAAGTCAACCAGTAGAGTTTGGCTTCCAAACTCTAGGCAGAAGATATACGAAGTCTAAGAAGATACAGAAGAAGATATACAGAAGTCTAGGCAGAAAATATACATCCATACCTAGCGTTTATTTTACTTTCGGCAGAAAACTAAGAGGATTCTCAATATAGCGAGTTGGAGTGCATGCATGTCTGAAAAATTCAGAGCCAAAAAAAGCATAAATACAAAAAGCAAGACACACACGCCAGCGCTGTCTCACCACTGACATCTCATTAGGAAGGTTATAGCATAAATAGGAGGAGAATGAGAAACGAAGAAATGCAATAAACTGGGCAAAAGAATTGATACGATAATATCGGAAAAGCAGGTGAAAAAAAAAGAAACCTGGAACACAAACTAGCAAGATTGATTACTTCACTACTGATTTAAAGTAAGCAATCTCCTTTTTAGTCAAAGCTATCGAAGCGTCACCCCCTTTGATGGCTTATACCAAGAGGACAGCGTTACAGGTACTCGCAGCTTTGATTGCTGATACGTTGTATATATCTATTCTTTTCGGAAGAAAGTATTGTGCAAAAGAGAAACATGCGTTTTTTTCACGTACTTATCTAGATGCTCTTTTTTGTCTTCCTCAAGTGCATTGAGAAATAAAATGCTACATTAAAGCTCTATTCTTTAAATGACAAATAATTCAAGCACATGCGCAGGGCTGCAAAAGAGCTGCAGCTGTACAAACGCGCTGATTTACTCGTGTTTCATTATCGTCATGACAGCCGCGTTACAGCTACACTGCGGAAAGAATGGCGCATGTGTCGACCTCTCACGCACGACCCTGACGTTACCCAAGCAGCACAATAGGCCCAGTATTGGCAATTAGTGGTTTCACTGTGGTCCTTTGTAGGACAGGCAATTGCCAATATATTTACAATATTGGGCCCATATTTCTAATATAGCGCAACGGATATCACTAGGAGAGCGAAGGACGGACAGATGGAGACGAAATGAGATCCCGATGCGGACACAACAGCTGAGTCGTCGTTCCCCAGTGATGGGGATGCAGTGTTGAGTTAGGGCTATGGCGGGCTCGTATTAAGCAGCCGGCAACTTTAGCCGCGAACCAGTCTGATTGAAGTTTTCCCCCTTTTTACGGAAGTTCTTCCATGTAATAAAGGAAAAAATCGTTCCCCAGTGGCGCAATTGGTTAGCGCACGGTACTTATACGACAGTGCTTCGTGAGCTATGCCGGGGTTGTGAGTTCGAGCCTCACCTGGGGAATGTGCTTTTTTTAACATTTTTGTTTCTTTTATCGCGTCAACATTGCGGGCGACGTTCCCCCACCCCAAAATGATGCCGTGTGACGCCTCCACCCTTCAGCGTGTGAAGTTCACCTCTCCACCCCCCCCCCCCCTCCCCCCGTTTGGACATTTGAAGCCTCCACCTGAACCATAAGCCACCCACCACTAACCTCCCCAACCCACCCGCTAGTTAGGAAGCCACCCACCCACTCTCCCTCCACTCATATCCTCTCCTCCAAAAGTGCCATCCTTCGTTTCTATTCAATGAATGCAGCGCGACTCAGTAGTCACAAAAGGGAGGGCGCAAAATAAACACATTAGTGTATTAACATTAGTCCGTTTAAACGACTATATACGCACCTAATATTATTGCATGTTTTGTTCTTTAAAATGATGCGTTAGACATTAGAATGCATGGATAACTGTGTGCTATTCTCCTACGAGTGCTAAATAATTAATCATTGAATTTCTTCTCTCATGCCGTTTTTGTTTCGGTTTCTTCAACCAGTCAATAGATGTGACGTGCTGTTGAACTTTAGGTCACTTGGGCCTCGCAGAAACTGCAATATAAACGCTGATACATTGTTATTAACTCACTGAAGCACTTAAGCCAGCCTGCTTCAAGCTTCAAGAGCTATATTACGTAACTACTATGATTATCTTGTCGAACTATAATTACAACAAATAACGTATCGGCAGTTATATTGCACTTTCTTTGTGTCTCACGTGACCTAACGTTCACCTGCATGTCCCAGGCATTGTTGGGTTGATCAAACCGGGACCGAAACGACGTTGAGAATGAATTCGATCCCACTATTTAGTGGTCGTAGGCGAATACCACAGGATGTTCCATGTATGCAAACCTCTATAGAATCGTTTGAAAGAAGGAAATAGAAAAGCAAAAATTTGATGTCTCAGTGTACTGACTTGGAGTCAGAAGTACAGAGCGACCACTGCTCCAATCAAGCGGTCTTTGAGAATAAAGTGCATACTTCTTCAACAACTGTGTGGCAGCCTTAACGTGTTCTGTCTTCAGCGAGGTTTGAGTAGGACGCTGCATATTTCATAGGCATAAGATTGTATAGTGACAAAAAAAGTGACTCTTTACTCATTTATAGCACGGCGGACAACGCAGCTTGTAGTCGACGCCGTTTTTAATGGTACGCACACGGGCTGCAGGTTTTGAAATGGCCATACGAGCTTAATGGTGATACCGTGTAGCCATCAGAACGTGTCGAGTCGACGCGTTCGATCTGCTACGTTCGCTTTTATATTTTGAAGTCGACGTCCGATTAATAATCTTCGTGTTGAAAAGTTCCATACAAACGTTGCCCGAAAGCAAAACTACCGAGTTGTAATGCAGAAGAACTGAGGATTGCGCGAGTTGGTGGTGATCCACTGTAGAAAAACCAGCGCTTACGAACACGGACAGAGGACAAGGGAAACAGACTGACGGCGCTGTAATGCAGGTTCAATACGATTAACTTCATCCTGTTTTAAACATATGGGCTTCGAAATGTTATTTATAGCTCAGTCCTCAGCGTGCAATTGGATCCAAAATTGAAGCATCGTCTTAAAGGTGTATAGACACCAGCTTTGCTTGCACATTTCTTTTTCTTTATAATGATTCGCAAGACATTACTATGCATGAATCACCACGATGTATTCGCCTATAAGCAGTAAATAATTTGTTTCTGAATTTCTTTTATCACCTGTTTTGTTTTGAACAGCCAAGCAATAGCTATGACGTTAGTCAACGTCATAGGTCATATAGGTCACGTTAAGCATCAAGAAAATTGCAAAATAATTGCTGCTGTTTCCCTAGCTGCGCATCCAGTTCTTTAGGGGGTTTGGCTTTAGCGTTGTAGAGAATTAAAAGTACGAAGCAGCTATTCTATTGAAGGTTTTTTCATTTCCCATGTTATCTATACTGACCTCCGGCGTCAGAGCCATCGGTTATCTGTTGAAACCGAAAACAGAACGTATCACAGAAAAAATTCAATTATGAATTATTCGAAGGTCAGAGAGGAATACCACGTGGTGGTCCATGTAAACTAACGTATTATGCATTATTACTGTGAGGCGGATGGGTGTCCGGGCAGACGAAGACACAGGTGCAAAAGTATAACTGTTTATTTGAGAACCGCCATGGGCGTCCGGCGAGCCCGGTGGCACTCAACCGACTGCCTAACTGCACTGGCAAGCCAGCGGCCTCCCTCGGGATATGCGCGATATGCGCGTACCACTCTCGACTGAACTAAATGTGAGGCGCTGGCGCGCGGCATGCCGTCGACGCGTAGCGAGAGAGAGCAAGTCCAAGGTGCGCGCGGGGCGCGGCATGCCGTCGACGCGTAGCGAGAGAAAGCAAGTCCAAGGTGCGCGCGGGGCTGGCGCGCACTCGTGCACTCGAAGGGGCGTCGGAGAAGTTATAATATGGTAGTCCTCACATCCCACCCCTCTTTAAAAAATTTCCCATCTTCTTACCTTACTTCTCATAGTCTTCCAGCCACCTCGGCGGATGAATATGACGCCGGGGGCGACTGGAAACACGGGCGAGCTGCTCTGCCTGAGCAATGTTCTCAGTGTTCTGAGAAACAAAGTCAGATGTATCGGGAGGGAGTTCAGGTATGTCACCATTTTCACTGTGCACAGCACTTTCGGTTGATGATGGAAGTGGCGTTGGATGTGGGTCTAGCAGGACTTGATCGATATACGGTGGCCGGAATCGTTTGATCTGGCTCATATGAACAGTTCTTTCGTCCCTTGATGAAGTACTGGCAGGATGGGCAGTGGCGCGACGAACTACGAAGGTGACAGGCGTCTTTTGGTCGACTATTCTGTAAAGACCCTTGAACTTGGCGGCAAGCTTGGACGTGCCATCTGTAATGGGCTCTTGGCGCTGAAGCCACACGTACTGACCGACTTGGAAGTTGGTATCGCGATGTGTTTGGTCGTAGCGCTTTTTTCGTTCTTGTTGAGCTTGAATTGAATTTGCATGTGCCTCTGAGCGATGTTCGATGAGGTCTATCAGCCTTGTCTCAAAGTTGGTTGTCGCTTCGCGGCGGAATTTCTCTGTTGGCAGTTTGGGAACATACCCATGTAGAAGTTCAAAGGGCGAAAATCCCAAGCTCGCGTTTATGGCAGTGTTGACGGCAAAGGCTGCCGCATTAAGCTTTCTTTCCCAACTGAATGGTTCAGCGCTGCATGTCTTCTTGAGCACGGAGACGAGAGTTGCGTTACTGCGCTCTACAAGACCGTTGCTGGACGCACGGTACGGGACAGAAAAGTGTTGTTCAATGCCATGTAGTCTTAGAAAACGTTTAAACTCATGGGAGTCGAAAGCGCGGCCGTGATCTGACAAACAGTCATTGGGGACACCATAACGGTAGAACACCGAGTACAGATGGTGGATTACTTCTTTGGTGCTTGTTGTGACCACTGCAGCGGGTACAATGAAGTGAGTGGCAAAGTCTATTACGTTGAGGATGTACCTATGGTTGCTGTCATTAGGAGGCATGGTGATGTGGTCCAATGCAATAGCAGCAAATGGCACTTCCGCTGTGGGCATAAAACACATTTTTCCTACATTTCTTGAGACAGGACGATTGTGAGACTGGCAAATCTGACAGCCTTGAACGTACTCAGTCACAGTGCTGGTCATTCGTGGCCACCAATAGCGGTCTTGCACTTTCCTAAGTGTACGCTTTGCATCCATGTGGCCGCCATTATCATGAGTCAGTTCAAGAACAGATTGGCGCAGCTTGGCGGGCACAACAATTGTGTTCAAGTCCGAATGTGTGTTGCGATACAGAATATCGTCCACGATGAGGAAGTCTGCGCTCCCGTCGCCGTCATTCACCAGCTTGTGGCGTATGGATGAGCATTCTTGATCTTCCCGCTGGAGTTGACGCAATGTTGTCATGGGCTCAATGGTGGCACAGGCAAGGCGTGAAAGCATGTCCGCAACCACATTCTGTTTTCCCGGCTTGTGTTGAACAGTGAAGTCAAACTCGACAAGGTCCATGAGCATATTAGTAAATCGACGTGACGGCTTAATGTTGTTAGTAAGGCAGGCCACGGTCCAGTTATCCGTCAGAAGGCAAAACTTCCTGTTGAGAAGGTAGGGGCGAAACTTCAAACAAATCGCCCAGTGAACAGCCAGACACTCCCAAACATTGCTGTGTAAGTTCTTTTCTGGCGCTGACAAAGCTCTGCTGGCATATTCGATGACAACTTCGTTAGCACCTTGGCGTTGAGACAGCACAGCTCCGAGTGCCAAAGCGGAGGCATCCGTTGTCACGGTAGTTGGCGCGGCGGGGTCAAAGTGAGCAAGTATGGGGGCTGTTGTTAGTGCTTGGCGAAGCGATTGGAATGCAGAATCGCAAGCTGCAGTCCAAGTGAAAACTCCTGTTCTGACGATTGCCTGCAGGGGTGCTGAAATTTTGGCAAAGTTAGGTATGAACCGTCTGTAAAAATTTGCCGTCTGTAGCCAGGATAGGACAGACTTCGCATTTGTTGGCCTGGGCATGTTCAGAATCGCCTCCACTTTCGCAGGGTTTGGCTGTTTGCCGTCTTGGGAGAGAACGTAACCCAAGAATGTCAACGACGGTACTGCAAACTGGCATTTGGCAAGTGTCACTTTGAAGCCACTTCTCAGCAGTAGCGTAAGGACCTCCTGTAGCAGGTCCACGAACTCGGCGAAGTTGGTGCCAAAGAGAAGGACATCATCGAGATATACTCGAACACCACACTTTGGATGTCGCGGCCTCAGCTGTCGAAAGATGTTTTGCATGGCTTTCTGGAAAGTTGCAGGGGCGTTCTTAAGACCAAATGGCATCCTAGTCCACTGAAAGGTGCCATGATGAGTTATGAATGACGTCTTAGGCTGATCTTCCTCTCGTACTCGAATTTGCCAGTACGCGAATTTAAGGTCTACACTTCCGAAGAGGGAGCAGCCAGCGATATCGTCCATAATGTCTTCGGAACGGGGCAGGGGCTGGGCAATGCTGACAGTCTGCTTATTGAGAGGGATGTAGTTTACACAGAGCCGCTTTTTGGTACCTCTTGAAACAACAACTGCCGGAAAGGCCCATGGGCTTGTGGATGGCACAATAATGCCTCTTTTTAAGAGCTCGTCAGTTTGCTTCTCAATGAATGCTCTATCATCAGCAGCATAACGGTACGGTTGTCGGCTATATGGCACGGCTCCAGGGGCAAGATCGATGGAGTGTTCAGCCCCCTCATAGAGGCCCAAATCATTGTCATCAGAGGCAAAAAGCTTTATATGTTGCTGAAGAACATCTCGGACAACGGCTGATTGTTCTTTGTCCAGCTGTTTGCCTATCTGTGCTTCACGCAGGATGAGACTCGTTTCTTCCAATGATGAGCTGCCTGCACAGTTGGGTGGCTCGGCTGTCTTTTCATCGACACCGTTATCCTGAGGTGCTATTTCGTGGCATGCCAGTGAAAGCCACGGTGGCTGGTTCACATCTGGAAGGGGCTCGAGCTGTAAGCCTCCAATGGCGAAGTGAGTTGGAGCAAACGGGGACTGGGTCATTGTGCGTGGCAATACAGCGTTCGACATTCTCGGGAACACTTTTTCATTACAGAGCAGGATGGTGTTTGTGCTCGGCTGGTGGACTTCTGTTGGCTTGGGTGGCTTCACGACGAGTTCGGCATGGGCAGCTTCAAACCAGTCCTCACCGAGGATCAGAGGTAGCGGGTTACGTGGCAGTACCGTCACATCTATCACCGCGGAGATAGGTCCAATGGAGATGCATGTCGATATTATCCCTGCTGGTGTCACAGTACCACCACCGACGACAGAGATGGGTGGCTTCGTCCAAGGCAACAATGCAGACGATGTGACAAGGTCCTGGGACAGTATTGTGAGCTTGGAGCCGCTGTCGGGGAACGCATCAACTTTTCCGACACCTGCGACATGAGCTTCTATCACAGCACACTGAACCAGTGATCCCTCGAGGCAAGACATGGCAGTAGTATGGGGTTTGGCGTTGCCCGGAGGTTGTTGGCGTGGAGCTCTGGGCGCAGTGCACTTGGCAGACAGGTGTCCTGGTTGGCGACAGTTGAAACAGATAGCCTTACTAAGGTCGTCTCCAGGGCGGTAGGCAGGGGCGCCGTGCTTAGAGGAGATTGTATTGTACCAAGCATCTCGCTGGTCTGGTGGAAGAGCTGAAATGCGTTGTGGTCGATCTGTTCTGGTTGCAGCTATCTGGGGATTTGTACGATCTGGGTTCCGTAGTGGGGCTTGCACTCTGGGCACTGAGAACTTGGCACTCGAACTCTCTGGTCGCATGAGTCGAATTGATGAATGACTTATTGTTTGGTCCAGTTGCGTGACAATATCCATGTACGCGGCGACTGTTGTTGGGCGTTGGGCTGCAATGGTGGTGGCAAGATTCGCGTCGGCAATTCCCTGAAGGGCGTACTCTATGCGCTGAGGGTCGCTGAGGTCGACTGGGCACCCAGAAATGAGCTTAAATTTAGCCAGCGAGTAGTTTAGGAGACTCTCTCCGTGGGCTTGAACGCGACAGGTAACTGACTGTTGCCACTGCAACAAGGTGAGCTTGTCGCTGAACTGATCGAGAAAGGCTTGCCTGAAGCTTATCCATGTTGGGCACTGACGGCCGATGACGGCTTTCCAGTCAGCCGCGGCTCCGCGCAGTTTCCCAAGGGCGACGGCGAGAAGAGTCGAAGGCTCCCACGAAGCCAGGTCTCGAGTTCGCTCGAGCTCTTCGATCCAGTGGGCCGCTGAGATGCTGCCGTCAGCGCTGAATGTCGGAAGCGATCCGGATAGGTCTGGCAGAGTTGTAACCTGGACTGGGGCTACGGGGCGTTGAGACACGTGGAGGAGCTGTTGCACTAAGCCCGCAAGAAGCTCTGTGGTATCGAGACTCGGCGAAGGCAGTGCATGGTCAGGGCGCTGGGTGGATGCTACGGAGTCTGGGGAATGGCCAGGTGGCGTCGTTGGGCGGTTTTTGGCAATATCGGCGAGCAGGCGATTTATTTTTTCTTCCTTCGACCCGGTAGCATCAAGGTTTCGGCGAGTGAGCTCTTCGCGGAGATAATCCGCTGTAAAGCCGGCGAGGTCCTCCGGAGTAGCTTCGCTCCAGTTTACGAGGGGCATGGCGGTCGACGGGGCAGCGCACGTGAAGAAACACGAACACACAGGCAGGCGTAGAAACGCAAGGCGAGCAGGACAAAAAGTTCAGGCAGGGCGGGCGCGGTGCTTCGTCAAGCAGGTAGGCATCACACAGGTCGGCGTAGCAAGGCAAACAGGCGAAGAGGCGAGCTGATTCGGGTGAAGCGGGCGAATGGCTTCATTTGGCGGGAGAGCGACAAAATGGCGGGAACAAGTACAGCCCCATCGGAGAAGCGAGCTGGGCAAACAGTTCGGCGGATTACTTCACCAGGCGGGCAGCTGTCGACGTTCCCAGCATGGTCCAAGATCGACTGCGCCAAATGTGAGGCGGATGGGTGTCCGGGCAGACGAAGACACAGGTGCAAAAGTATAACTGTTTATTTGAGAACCGCCATGGGCGTCCGGCGAGCCCGGTGGCACTCAACCGACTGCCTAACTGCACTGGCAAGCCAGCGGCCTCCCTCGGGATATGCGCGATATGCGCGTACCACTCTCGACTGAACTAAATGTGAGGCGCTGGCGCGCGGCATGCCGTCGACGCGTAGCGAGAGAGAGCAAGTCCAAGGTGCGCGCGGGGCGCGGCATGCCGTCGACGCGTAGCGAGAGAAAGCAAGTCCAAGGTGCGCGCGGGGCTGGCGCGCACTCGTGCACTCGAAGGGGCGTCGGAGAAGTTATAATATGGTAGTCCTCACATTACAAAATAGAAAACACGCAACCAAAAACTTGCTGCCTTTACTTATTTCATATTATGGATGCAAGTCAGCCAGTAGAGTTTGACTTCGAAAAAGTATAGGCAGGAATATGCGTCCATACTTCGCGTATATTTTAATTTCAGCCATGGAGGAAGGAAAGAACTAAGGAGAGGCCCTGACGTCACTTTTTGTGAAGCCGCCCCGCAACCGGAAGTTGGATCGGCTCTCCTCACTGTCTTCCTTCTCCACCGAGCTACGGGGCGGGGATCGCGTGCGGCTCGCAAGCGCTTCGTAAAAGAACGGTATCAAAAAAAACCGCGCCGCTCGCCTCTACACTCCTACACCTCCCTCCCCGCAAACACGCACCTAGACACAGACCGGCGCACAGGTGCGGTGAACCTTTTCCGACGCCAGGAGAAGAAAGACGACATTGCGCGCCGCTTATAGCTCAGCTCAACATCCTCCTCGGGCTACCGTACACCCGCCGTGTGGCCTTCAAAACGCAGCTCAGCATCGCCGAGAGCGGCTTCATGTTTCTGTGCTGTTTGGTGAGGTGCGAAAGTTCGCTGATCAAAACAATCAACGCTTCTTCTCGTGTCGAAGCGAGGTTCCGGAGTGCCACCTTTTCGCGAGACTCATTTCAATGCATCGATCGCTCCGTGTAACGACACCGAGTTTGACGAACAAAATATCAAATGAGTGGTTATTTGCTGCATTTAAAAGCAATCTTAGATGCGTGCGTAACGTCACGACGCCAGGCATATAGTCTTTAACACGCAAGGCCGAACACACCGTGCCGAAAGCCCGTCCACCGCCACCGAGAAACACTCGGGCCCCTAGCAACAACGACGCTAACGACGCCGTACGCCGTTGCTAGTGGCCCGGGTTTTCTTAGCAACAACAACAACGTTGCTAGTGGCCCGACTTTTTAAGCCTAAATTTTGACGTCACTTCCGCCACATTCTCGCTAATGCATTGGGAATACGAAGGGCCTCTCCTTAGTTTTCCTTCCTCCATGATTTCAGCAGAAAACTACGAGGATTCTGAATTGAGCGAGTTGGAGTGGATGCATATCCGGATAATTCAGCGCAAAAAAAAAGGTGAATATAAAAAGTAAGATCACACACACGAGCGCTGTCTCGCAAAAGACATTTTATTAGGAAGGGTATGGCATAAATAGGGTGAGAATAAGAAACGAAGAAAATGCAATAAACAGAGCAAAAGAATTGATATGATAATAAGGAAGAACCGGCGAAAAAAAAAAGAGACCTAAAACACAAGCTCGCAAGGTTGATTGCTTCACTACTAATTCAAGGTGAGCAATGTCCTCTTTAGTTAAAGCTATCGAAGCGTCACCACCTTTGATGGCTCCTAGTAAGTGGACAGCGTTACAAGTACTCGCAGCTTTGCTAGCTGGTACGTTGCATAATATTCTATTCTTTTCGGAAAGAAATATTATTCTAAAGAGCCACACACGTTTTTTTCACTTACTTATTTGTGTGGTCTTTTTTGTCTTCCTCAAGTGCGTTAAGAAATAAAGTTCTATACTAAAGTTTTATTCTTTAAACGACAAGTAATTCACGCACATGCGCAGGGTGCAAAAGAGCTGCAGCTGTACAAACGGACTGATTTACTCGTGTTTGAATATCGTCATGACAGCCGCGTTACAGCTACACCGTGGCAAGAATGGCACATGTGTCGACCCCGACGTTTCCAAGTAG
This sequence comes from Amblyomma mixtum, assembly GCF_055824585.1. Taxonomy (NCBI): domain Eukaryota; kingdom Metazoa; phylum Arthropoda; class Arachnida; order Ixodida; family Ixodidae; genus Amblyomma; species Amblyomma mixtum. The sequence goes on from NC_143020.1 coordinate 103,917,739, forward strand.
CACAATAGGCCCAATATTGTGAATGTATGGTTTTACACTGGTCTTTTGTAGGGTCGGCCTTTGCCAATACATTTCCAACATTGGGCTCATTACCTGTGCAGTAGCGTGACGGATGTCTTTATGATAACGATGAATGGACGAAGGTGAAATCAGATCCCGATGCGGACACAACAGCTGAGTCGTCGTTCCCCAGTGGCGCAATTGGTCAGCGCACGGTACTTATACGACAGTGCTTCGTGAGCTATGCCGGGGTTGTCAGTTCGAGCCTCACCTGGGGAATGTTTTATTTTTTTTTGTCTTGAATTGATATATTATCGAATGATACATGCCACGATGGGTGCAGGCGTTGGAACAAAAATTCGTTGGAGGCTCTTAGATATCTATTTCTTAATCATCAAACTTGGCGTCGGGGCTACATTTTGGCCCCGCTATCTGATGCTACCATTCGTTTTCTCCTACCAGCTGCGCTCGTCAATGAGTCACCCCAGACGCTGCATGTAACGCCGGCCGGACGGACGGACGGGAGATGGCCCGTGTGCTGTGCGTTGTCAGTGCACGTAACGCTCCGCGTGTCCTACCTCGACCGATGAACAGCTGGACGCCCCCACTCCAGCTGTTTTGTGCTTTGTGTCGTGCGCGTGTGTTTGTACTGTAATCTTCCAGACCGTCACGCGCGTGCGACCTGTATATATGTTTATATTTACCATGTAGATATGTAAATAGATTTATTGACAGTGTACCCCTTCCCCTGTCTTTTCTACTATCCCCTCACCCCTTTTCTTTTACTTCTACACTCTGCCTGCTATCCTTTATTTCGCTGCCCCAGCTCAGGTGCTTCCAGCTGCGATAGCAGATGCCGGGGCAGCAAACATTCTTTTATCTTCCATATTAAATGTACCAATAAATAACCACTACTACTACTAAAGAACACCAGGTGGTCAAAATTTCCGGATCCCTTCACAACTATGTCCCTCATAGACTTAGTCACTTTGGGACGTTAAACCCGGACCAAACCAAACGGACGGGACAATGAGCCATTAAAGGGTTTCGCCTTAATAGTAAAACGTGGTCGAGCTGACTAAGAAGTGACCCCCAGATGACGTCCCGAGCGTAGTGCACATCTGTACGAAAGGTCCCGATTGACGTAGATCATAAAAGATGTCCAAACTAGAGTTCAGCTGAGTCGTCGTTCCCCAGTGGCGCAATTGGTTAGCGCACGGTACTTATATGACAGTGTCTCGGGAGCTATGCCGGGGTTGTGAGTTCGAGCCTCACCTGGGGAAACTGCTTTTTTCAACTTTTTCATTTATTGCGATAACATTGCGGGCGACATTCCCACAATATGGCGCCGTGTGACGCCCCATCCTTCAGCGTGTGAAGTTCCCCTCTCCACCCCCTCCCCCCATTTTAGACATTTGAAGCCTCCACCCTAACCCTAAGCACCACCCGCTCCTAAGCGTCACCCACCACTAACCTCCCCAACCCAACCCCTAGTTAGGAAGCCACCCACCCACTCTCCCCTCATATCCTCTCCTCCAAAAGTGTCACCCCTTGTTTCTATTCAATTGGTACAGCTCGACTGAGTAGTCAGAAAAGGTAGGGCACAGAAGGAATCCATTATTATGTTAAACAATCCATTAAAAGGACTATATCGAAACCTAATTTCATTGCATCTTTCGTTCTTTAAAATGATGCGTTACACATTAGAATACATGCATCACCGTGTGCTATTCGCCTGCGCCTGCTAAATAATTAATCATTGAATTTATTCTATCATGCCGTTTCTGTTTCGGTTGCATCAACCGGTCGACAGACGTGACGTGCTGTTGAACTTTAGGTCACGTGAGACACGCAGAAACTGCAATATAAACTCTAGTACGCAGTAATAACTGACTACACCACTTAAGCCAGCCTGCTTCAAGAGCTAGAATTACAGCAAACGATGTATCAGCAGTTGTACTGCCATTTCTTTTGTGTATCACGTGACCCAAAGTTCCACTACAAGTCACAGGCACTGTTGGGTTGATCAAACCGGAACCAAAACAGCGTTGAGAATAAATTCACTGAAACTATTTAGTGGTCGTAGGCGAATGCCACGGGATGTTTCATGTATGTCAATGTCTAACGAATCATTCGAAATAAGAAAACACAGAAGCAAAAATTTGGTGTCTATAGTAAGTCTAGAGTGTCTATATTAAAGGTGCACTGAAGAGGAATCTGAACTTGTCTTTTTGCCGCGGGAACTCGATCTACACGTTCCTAGCATTCTTAGAAACTGCGACTCATTGCCCTGTATGGCCGATTTCCCAAATTAAATCGAATTAACGGCCGGCTCCCGCCCTTTTTTTTTTAATTCTGCCTCGTACGGTGGGCGGAGTCGACCAACGCGTGGAGAGCCTTTCACCCAGTCCCGTGGCGGCTTGCCGCTCTGCCATCGGCGGAGTAATACGTAGTAGTCCGTAGTAGCAAATAGTCCGCGCGTATTTTTATTTCTGCGGGCTTATTTTGCGGCTCCATTATCTGCGAATGAAACTATTTATTCATGGAAACCTAAAAAACAAAATAAAGAGAAAGCAAAGCCTCCACGGAGCTGGCTGAAAGGAACTTCACGCGTTGGTCGACTCCGCCCATCGTACGAGGCAGAATTAAAAAAAAAGGGCGGGAGCCGGACGTTAATTCGATTTAATTAGGGAAATCGGCCACACAGGGCAATAAGCTGCAGTTTCGAAGAATGCTAGGAACGTGTAGATCGAGTTCCCGCGGCAAAAATACAAGTTCAGAATCCTCTTCAGTGCACCTTTAAGCCAACGGTGCAGTGGAACGAAAACACAGAGGCGAAAAAAAATTTACTTAAAGGACTAAAGAAGGTATGTCGCATCACATTGCATAATCGCCTGCCAGTTTTATTTGTTTGTTTTAATGCGAAACCATTATATGGCTATGTGCGCGTCATCAAAAAGTGTCCGCAAATTTTGTCGGCAGGTTCATGTCGTTCTATAAAGATGTATTACAAAAAAGTTTCATTGCATTACGCAGTGGGTGAAAAAATCCCCCTAAATTTCAAATTTGGTGGATGGAGAGGTATTAATTAATTAAACGCCCAAAACACACTAGGACGTTGCAATAGCCATGGACGTCAATATAGCACTTGGACGGCAGGATAGCCATGGACGTCAATATAGTACAAGCAGTCAGAATAGCCATGGCCGTCAGAATACGCACGGGCGTTGACAGGGTACTTGGACATCAGAATAGGCATGGATGTCGACGTAACACCGCAATGAATAAAGAATGAGTTAGTCAAACAACGTGTTTTTAATGAAGTAACGAGTATCAGAAGCAAAGAGGGACTGCGAGTGTGGAAGAGATGTGAATGCTTTCGCATTTTCTAATGCGTGTCCCCTCGGTGATCTCAAAGTTTTTTTTTTTTTTTTTTGTGTGTGACTGTGCAGTGGGTGGTGCTAAGCGTATCAAGGCTGCAGTTTTAATGTAAGATCGAAGCTCTGCACAAGGGAGAAGAATCAGACGCGCCGGATAAGGATCACAGTGCAGGGTAACTAGACAGGCGGAGTAAAATTATCCCGATAGGAAAACATCTTGTTTAGGGTGTGCCATATGCTGAAAGCTTCTTGCAAAAGATCTGAATTTTTTACGTGCCCGTAATGCTACAAATATCAAGTTCATCACTGCTGCCTTATTTCAAAACATCTACATCATCAACGGAGGTTGGGGAGGGGGTGAACGCCCTCATGTATACCAAAGGTGAAAATTCCCTTCGGCAAAATAATATTCGGCCCACTTCTTTAAAAAAAGTACGAAAAGGCATCATGAGAAAGAATAAAATGCACTGTGAAATTTTTTTAACCGAAAGGCTTCCGTACGATTATGTGTACAGTTACACGCGCACCATATTCCTTTCCCTGGTGTGGTAAAAAAAGATTTCTGGGTTTCATTTTTCTATTATTTCATTGAAGCTTGGAAGCATCTCCTGCTTAGCCCTACTCCTGCTCCTCTTATTTTTTATTTGTGAGACATTAAGACAATGCACCATCACCAATAAAAAAAGTAAGCGAACCGCGATAACTCCTTGAATGTTAATTACCTTAGACATTTACACTGCAGTCAGCAAAGCGAAGAGCACGGTAAACGGGCTCTGCCGTGCCTAGCATCTGCTGGCAGAGCAAACAGTTTATGCTATAGCAGTTTTCAGAGACTAAACTTCTTAATACACTTCTGTGGTCAGGTTACTTTCTCGCCAATAGAATGTACTGAACACCGCACAGAGATATTTAAGGGGCATGAACAGCATTCTCTGAAACTCTGTAGTGAATTCAGTGGCAGCTTCACTCCCATTGAAACGAGTCTGTAAAAATCATCCGCATTCACGAGCAGCCCATCAACAATAATAACACGTGGTCAAGCTAAGAAGCGGCCTCGTGATGATGTCCCGAGCGTAGCGCACATCTGTAGGAAAGGTCCCGACTGACATACGTCATAAACGATTTCCACACTAGAGTGCAGCTGTGTCGTACTTCCCCAGTGGCGCAATTGGTTAGCGCACGGTACTTATACGACAGTGCTTCGTGAGCTATGCCGGGGTTGTGAGTTCGAGCCTCACCTGGGGAATGGGCTTTTTTTTCTTCCTGAATTGATATATTATCGAATGATACCTGTCACGATTGGTGTAGGCGTTGGAACAAAAAATTCGTTGGAGGCACTTAGATATCTCTTAAGTGCGGGCGTTGGCGACACATTGCACTCATTTGAATTTGTTGCGCTTGAATTATTTCGCGACAGAGGCAAAGAGCGTAACGAGAGGAAGCGGTGACGTCACGCTGCGCATGAGCAGCGCGTCGGCACTTGTTGCTTGGCGGCGGATCACACTGCTTCGAAGTTATTTCGTCTGATGTGACGTCATCATCCGCTTTTCCTCGTTTTTGGGCAATTTTTACCCGAACTATAGACCTTTCGGTGATCTCCAGTACTAATTACGCTTAAAGACACATTTTTCAATCTCATTTGACACAAATCCGACGTTTTTCCGCCAATTCTGTGATAATTTTCACTATGCTGTGACAACTTCCGGTGGATGTGACGTCACACCTTTCCCGTCGATATAACGACATCTGTGCTATATCGACGCATTTCGTGGTTTCCTTTGGTTTTTCTCGCTATAATTGGCTATAATTGATTAACTATTCACTCTACAGCCATGAAACTTGGCGTCGGGGTTACATTTTGGCCCCTCTATCTGATGCTACCATTCATTTTCTCCTATCAGCTGGGTTCGTCGATGAGTCACCCCAGGCGCTGGATGTAACGCCGGACGGACGGACGGTCGGGAGAATGAGCCATTGAAGGCTTTCGCCTTAATAATAAAACGTGGTCGAGCTGACTAAGAAGTGACCCCGTGATGACGTCCCGAGCGTAGAGCACATCTGTAGGAAAGGTCACGATTGACATAGGTCATAAAAGATTTCCGCTCTAGAATACAGCTGTGCCGTCCTTCCCCAGTGGCGCAATTGGTTAGCGCACGGTACTTATACGACAGTGTCTCGTGAGCTATGCCGGGGTTGTGAGTTCGAGCCTCACCTGGGGAATGCTTTTTTTACTCCTTTTCGAATTGCTATATTATCGAATGATACCTGCCACGATGGGTGCAGGCGTTGAAACAATAGTGTGATTATCAGAGTGCGAAGACATCGATAAGGCCGTAGGATTACAACCGCAAAAGTTGGCTTGCCTGATGATAGCGGGGGATTCCGTGGTATGACAGACCGCCGAAGAGCGTCACGATACGAGTGTAATAAAATTAGTTTGTCTCGAAGCATCTTATGTATGCCGGTTCTCCCCCGTGTAGCAGCATTTGAACTGACGCGAACATTTCCTATATTTCATATCGTAATGAATTATGCTTTTTGGCCGTTATACTGTGCAAATATTCACAATAATGTACGAAAAATTCAACCAAATATTGTAGGTATCAGCCTCTATTTGGGATATTCTCAGGGAAATAGAGGCCGCCTGAGGGTATTTCGGCATAACTGCAAAAACTCTCGTAATAATGTACGCAGCATTCGGCTAAATATTGTAAATCTCGACCTAGATCTGGTATATTCTTCGGGAAACAGAGACTACAAGTGCTATTACGGCATATCTGCGAAAAGCCGTTTTTGTTACATGTAAACCAGTAAAGGGGAGGAGGAGCTCTTAAATAAACAAGACAAGTAAACAAAGTTCGTTAATAAGGAGTGCATATCTTGATTCAATGCCCGAGAAGGAAAAGATACACTCTGGACAAAAAGAAGTAAAGAAAGAGTAATCTGTCCTCTAGCTCACTCTCTTTTATAAAAGGGAGTGTTTTGGAGGACAACTTACTCCCTATATACTCCCGTATAGGCTTACTCATGTTTGGAATGTATGTTATTTTACTGATTTCTTATGACATCACTGAAGGAGGGCTATTTCGTACAAATTAACTTGTAGCGCGCTAAAGTGACCTATAAACTCTAGGAAAGTTCAGCTTAAGTACGGATAACGGCGAGGGCCTCAAGAACTAAAAAAAAAAGATCCGTTTTTTGTTTCCGGCCATCTTACCGAGGCGATGGCGCATGAGACGTAAGTGAGTGCTTCTCCAAGATGTAAATGCGCACTCACGTGACACAAGGGTGACATAGAGTCTACGTTGTGTATGTATGTAGAGGCAGAATCTTCCCACCGATTCTCCACATTTGTTTCGCGTATTTCTTTCAGTAGCAGCAGTTGTAGCGGTTTATGCAAAGGAAATACAAAAAGGAAAGAAAAGAGGTTGCCAGACGCGGTAACTGCTATCTTAAGCAACAGAGCTCCGGCTGGTGAACATAGAAGGGACAGGGAGCGCAGAGCGAGGGGAGGGGAGGAGGAGGTAGGAGAGGAAAGGCAGGGAGTTTAACTGGAAGAATAATCGGTCTGCTACCCTACACGGGGGGCAGAGAGCAACGACAGAAGGGAGCGACTGCGAGAAAGGAAATTGGAGCGATGTACTATTTACAAAATACAAAAAATTTAAGCCCTATGCGCCGCTCGTGAGCCAGTGCCCAGGCACAATCCGCCAATCGTCTGCAAATCGTCTGCAATCCGCAAACTTCTTTTCTGAATTAGGGAACTGCTTTTTCTTTCGATGAAAACTGGTGTGTTACATCTTCATACTGATTTGCAAAGCTTTTAGCACTTTCCTCCATAAGATTAACACATTATCCTGTTTAACGTTTGGACATTAAGTTGCCTCGCTGCGATGCCTACCCTCGTCAGCATTTGTTTTGAGCTTTTATAGAGTTTCAGTGCCCTGTCGGGGAAGCAAACTAAGGGTGTCAGCATTCGTTTGACTGGCACCCCTAAAGAGATCAAGGGTTCGCCTTACTTTACACCGATTCAGAGCTCAAGGGCTGCCAGAAATGTTTCACTACGCGGCTCAGAAACAAGCCACGGTGACCAGGTTACTTTTAGCAAAGGCTGTACCTAATGTGTGGTGCATATGCCAAGGCGTTATGGTTGTCATCTGTCCTCGCTTTTAATCTTAGTAACGCCGGAGCAGTTTCTGGAATGGTATAAATTAATTTTGACTCAGTCTACATCGAAGGCACGTAAATTCATTACAAAGCTCTTCATCAGCAGGCATGCAGACATAAAAGCACAAACAAAGATTAAGGGTAATATTGATCGCGAAGGCGCAGACATTACCCTAAATAACCAAGAAAAGGACATCAAGGCCTATGTTTGATCCGTCCTCGGAGTAAACAAACCCCAGAGCACTTGTTCCGCGACTGCAATGCATTTAGGCTCGCTTCATAGCAATCATGTGTGGGTCACGCGATGACAGGTGGCCACTTCGATAAAAGTAAAAAAAACTTTTTTGTTTTTTTTCATATGCAACTGCATTAGCACGAAAGTGCTCCAACTCAGATTTGAATCTTCCGTGTCTTAAAGAGTTGGTTCCGGGCGTCCGTTCGAGAAGGTCTCAAAGCCGGGAACAAAGCCATGGTGAGAACTGAATGCCTGTAACGGAGGAGTTTAGGAAAAAAAGCACTGAAATGTTAGAGTGGGAAAAAATAGCCACAGATAGTTATTTCGTTTCCCATGTATGCGTAACCTAGCGCACTAAATGTATGTGAACGTGAAGCTTAGATCTTAGTTTGCGTCCTTTCACGCTTTACACATGACTCAAATTGTAAACAAGTATTGCCTGTAGAGAACAAGCCAATGCGTATCATTGCGTCCACATGATACAGCTATGACCATACTACTTCGAAGGTAGCGCAAAAGCAATCCATTATCTTCTCAACATTCTAATCAAGGCAAATTCATTCCCCGAAACTATGCTTTTCAACCAGCAGTTAGACGGAAGCCATTTATCGCTTTATCTGCATAAAAGTATCACCTAGGCACATACAATCTTTAAGCAGAAAAGCAAAAATTCATCGACGCATGACCAGTATGAAGAAAGAATAATTTTGGAATCTCTTGAGGATAGGGCAAATTCCTGCAGAAAATATGAATTTGCTGAGGTGATATCGCCTCCCAAGCAATTTTTGCGGACGCTGCAACTTTGGACACCGCTGAGGAATGATTGACCTTGAAATAACTTCCAGATATTTTTTTCCGATTTCCTAAAAGCATTGTCAAAGCCTGTTTTGCTTGCATATAAAGCGATGAATTACTCGGGAATATGTCAGCTTAGGGCAGGTGGTGACCGCTGATCCGGATCATATGAGGGAAATAACTAGAAGAACAAGAATGGGATGGAGCGCATATAGCAGGTTCTCTCAGATAGTGAATGCCGGTTTACAATATCCCTCAAGAGAAAAGTCTACAATAGCTGTATCTTAGCGGTACTCACCTATGGGGCAGAAACGTGGAGGCTCTAGAAGAGGCTTCAGCTTCAGTTTAGGACAACGCAGCGAGCTATGGAAAAAAATGATAGGTGTAACGTTAAGAGACCGGAAGCGGGCGAAGTGGGTGAGGGAGCAAACGTGGGTTAATGACATCCTAGTCGAAATCAAGAGGAAGAAGCGGGCTTGGTCAGGGCATTTAATGCGAAGGCAAGATAACCGCTGGTCCTTAAGGGTAACGGAGTGGGTTCCAAGTGAGGGCAAGCGTAGCAGAGGGCGGCAGAAATTTAGGTGGGCGAATGAAATTAAGAAGTTTGCGGGGATACGGTGGCCGCAGCTGGCAAAGGACAGGGTTAATTGGAGAGACATGGGAGAAGCCTTTGCCCTACAATAGGCGTCGTCAGGCTGACGATGATGACGATACTCGTTAGCATACGAACGCCATACATATGGCCATTAGTGATATAAATACTTCCTGCTGACATCTTCCTGCAGACATTTCATTGCAGCTTGTACCATCCGTTCTTATGCATGCCGCCACAAAACATAAATAAGTTAAATAGCTTCCTCATTTCAAACCTCTAGGAGACTCGAACAACTGCGCATATACTGAGAGGATTAGTGCACAAAAATTAATTCTTGGCAAGAAAAATACTTGCGGGCGATCTTTGCATGTAAGTGGGCGAAGTTGCGGATCACTCCCCAAAAATTTATAAAGTAAAAAAAGTTAAGAATAATTTGATAATAGAACCTGAGTGCACCAGTTTCCAGCAGTTTTGATGCTGAGCCCGAGCTCGCAATTTTTGTTTCCGGCCGCCATAGTCGGATTTTGATGGATACAATTTTTAAGTAAAAGTAAAAAAACGCTTCATCAAAAAAATACATTTTCGGCCGCTTAAAGGAGCTGCAGGTGATCGAAATTAACCCTCACGTGTGCATCACGAGTTCTTCATAGATGAAATGTGACCTTGGGCACATGAAAATGCATTGCATTTTTTTGCTTATACATTTTTATTCGCCACTCAAAAAGAAAGAACGCGCTAAACGATCAAAGATATCTATCTCACCTGCACTTAGTTGTGGGGCGTGTTGTCCGCTTCTACAGTACATCGAAGAAACTGCTGTAAGTGGTCTATGCCGATAATTTTTCTTTTTTGGTCAGAATGCGGAATGGTCGGATATTAAACATTACCATTAAGTCTGAAGTAACTGCGCAGCAACGGAAGAAGGAAAGCCGTTTGTCTAGCTTCTCCCCAGGTTACTGATTTTGCGTGCTCCTGATTATTTTGCTGTAAAGTGAGATTACATTTCAACGCCATCGACAGCATTGTGGAGACTAATCCGATATCAAAGCGGACCCCAGCAACAGGACCGAATTCAACTCTCGGTGGCGCTGATAACAAGAGTCAAAGTCATCTCCACTAGCAACGTCTTGGCATCGCCGAATACACTGAAAGTAAGATTTTCTTCCTTCTTTGCACTCACGTAGGAAGAAAATGCAGAGTTCAGGTATTCGGTTTGGTTTGTGGGGTTTAACGACCCAAAGCAACTCAGGATATGAGGGACGCCTTAGTGAAGGGCTCCGGAAATTCCGAACACGTGGGGTTCTTTAACGCGCACTGACATCGCACAGTACACGGGCCTCTAGAATTTCGCCTACATCGAAATTCGACCGCCGCAGCGGGGATCGAACCCGCGTCTTTCGGGTCACCAGCCGAACGCCGTAACCACTAAGCCACCGTGGCGGGGTAGTTCAGGTATTCATACATAATCCTGTCTTCTAGTACATTGCTTAGTTGTAATTAGTGGTATTATACTCCCAGTGCTCTCCAGCGATGCTCTTCAACGGGAAAGAATTTATGAACGCGTTTTTTTTTCATATAGTGTAAGATTTCTCTATAGCAATCAATATACCTGCAGATATCCTGTGAGCAGGCTAGTATTTTTTGCTATTAACGTTTTTGATATCGTCAAAAGTGTTCCCCATTGGTTTTCTATGGCAGTCTCAACTGCTCCATGCGAGTGATGGAAAAACTTTAAAAGAAATATTTTGCTACGTATCGAAAGAATGGACCATCACCTTCAATATTTCCATTAGAGTACCTTACTATATTCCAATATTCAAAATTTTTTCTCCAAGAAAGGCTGGTCATGCGTGTGCTAGTGCTGGTCACCACTGCTCTAGCAAGACACCTGATGATGATGATGATGATGATGATGATCATTATGATGATGATGATGATGATGATGATGATGATGATGATGGAACATACCCACGGCGGGGAATCGGCCAGGGTGCATGCTGGATACCGAACAAAACACCTCTCTTTTTTCTTCTTATCCCGCAGTAAAGACAAGCTGAACGGAGAACGCAATTTGCATCAACGAGAGAGACATGCAACAGAAAGTATTCAAGGCAAGAACAACGATTACCGCCGGTCGAAACGGACCTGGTACGGGGCACAAACCACCTAGCTGCCCTTCCCTGATGGCGCGAAGCCTTCGCATACACGCTCGAATTGCCCGCCTGTGCGGTTGGTTCTTCATCCGTGACCTCTTCAGCACCAGCGATTCAGCAGTACCAAGGGTGGTCTGGAAGAGCTGGTATACCATCTACAGCGCAGGGTGGTTCTCTTTTTTTCTGTGGATCGATCAGGGAGTATTTGCCGCCCTGGTCCGCCAGATGGCGATACCTGAAGAGCGATTCAAGAGTGGCCTACGCCTTTGCATACAAACCATCTTGTTCTCCAGGTAAGTGCGTAGTGCGTGAGCGCATAAATGCACGCATTTCTTTCGATTTCTCGCCACTGTCTAATGAGCCACGATGGTGTGAGTGGTCGTACGAAAGGTTAGCAGTAGGCGTACCCCTGTCTTTATGAGGGATTGCAGATTTTTTTTTCATGCGAGAGCGTTACATAGCTATGTACGCGTCATAAAAAGTGTCAGCAAATTTTGTCCGCACATTTATGTCGTTCTATAAAGATATATGAAAAAAAGTTTGATTGCATTAGGTAGTGGGTGAAAAAATCTCGCTAAATTCCAAATTTGGTTGACGTGTAGTAACTGATTAAATAAGCGCCAAAAGCACTCTTAGACGTCGCAGTAGCCATGGCCGTCGATATAGCAATTGGACGTCAGAATAGCCATGAATCGACATAGTATGTGTGCGTTTTGCTTTCACATTGCTTCAATGCGGGTCACCGTAGTGATCTGAAAAAGAAAAGTAAAAACACAAAAAAATGAAAACAAAGGTGAAATAGAAGAAAAACTAAAAAAATGGAGGGAGAGAAAATGGAGAAGGAAACACTCTCGCATCTCCGCTCTTAAGCAGACTTAAGTGCAATCCTGTATTTTTTTTTGGTATAAAAACCGACCTCAGTTTCGACTAACATAGTGTTATGGGAAAAGCTTATCGGCTTGCTCTGCGTTCTACTATGAAAATTTTATTTTGGAACACCTTTGCTGGACACCGTACAATGGTAGCAGTAGTCTTGTTTTGAGCCCATGTCTCTAGAAGGCTTTAATCTGGAAGCGACTGCTTAAAAAACACTTTCTGGACCCATGACGGGATCAAGCATATTATGGTCTAACTTAATTCTAATTCTATTTTTTTTTTCAGGAGCAAGTTTCTGCACTAGTAATTTATGCATTGTAATGAATCACTGCGAGGAAGAAGAAAATTTCCCTTTCTCTTTTATTGTTTGCATTGAAAGCTTTGCGCATTTTTTTTTTCAGGATAATTGTAAACTTCATCTGTACGCTAATTGGATCGTCCAAACTCGTCGCTTTCTACCAGAGGGCGTCCGCCTTCGAAAAGCAAATAGGAGTGCTGCCTTGCGACTGCTGCGCCCCCAGGAGGTTCTTCTGGTCCGACATCCAGAGGGCGTGTCTCTGCGTGCTCTACTGTGTAGTGCTCACTGTCACCGACACTCACTACGATCCGTCCGAATGGCCCAGCAATATGGCGCACAGCATACTGCTGCAAACCTACACGTGGACGAAGATCCTCCTCACCCAAATCGTATACTTCACTTACGACAGTATTTACGCCGTCTCCTTGAGAGCGTCCTGCCAAGTTCTCTCAGAATATGTGGAGAAACAGCTGAGTACGCTGAAACGTAGCATGGGTCCACACAATTCCGCCTCTGCCTCCACGCATCACGGGGACAAAGCGGCCCTCATAGAAGAGATTAGGCTTAACCTGTCCACGATTTGCCGGTTGAAAGAGGAAATCAACCACATCTGGCGTTGGCCACTGGTGGTATCGACACTGTGTGTCCTGATGGTCCCTTGCCTCTGTTTGCATGAAGCCTGTCAGGCAAACTTCGTCAACGACAAACGCTATAGCCTGTTCATGTACTGCGCTTACCTAGCCTATGAGTCCGCAACTCTCGCCTACGCGAGCCAGTCACTGATTAACAAGGTGAGTACGAGCAATCCTCTGAGGCACAGGAAAGCAAGGCTTTTCTGTGCAACAGGCTCTCTTCTAAGCACTGGCAAGCGCAGTTGAGCAACACTGACAGTGGTCTTGGCGTTGCCTGTAGATAACGCTTGATGCCTAAATCCCGATTACGCTATTGTAGCGAGAGCTACCATATCCGCAGTCTCGCCGTGTCGCTGTGGCTGTCCGTCGCCAGTTCTGAGCATGCGCGTGGAGCCGAGTGACGTCAGAGCCGCGCAGCTGGTGCGCCGCGCGCCGACCGCGGAGCAGACGCAGCTCGCCTCCGACCGAAGACAGCCGAGTAGCCGTGACGATAAGCGAAATAAATAGACGTAACCAAGGATATACCGGACCGTTCCCTACGTATATCCTGGCGTAGCTGAGCTAAGCCACTGCCAATTTTTTTGTTACTCTTACACTTATGCGGAGTGTATAAGCGCGCACTGGATCGACAAATTCCCACTCAATAGAGCACGCTCAACGATTTGTCGTCTTCCCGATGCACAACAAGACATTCAGGAATTAATTACTTTATTATTTTGCAACATTAGCTGGCCACTCCACGAAAGTTGTGATGAAACGTTCAACTGGCTTTAAAGGATGTCCGGTTTGTGACGCCATTCTTGGGAACGGCGAGGAAAAAAAATCTAATTTCACGCAATATTTCGGTTTTTGATTTTATTCAGGGTCGGTGCAACACCTCCGTCAAAAAAAGCTCTCGTTTCTCGAATAAGAGCTATAAAAAACTTCTGGAACCAAGTTTTCTTATTATAAACACAAATATATAATTAGTTCGCAATGGTAAAAAAATATTCATGGACTATGCTGAAGGTTTCGGTAAAACAGCTCGTTGCGAAAAAAGTCACTATTGCTCATCACAATTTGCTCGCCGTGGAAACCAGGCTAATAAAAGAATAGATTCATTTTACAGCTGGAGTACCAAATATTTTTCAACGCAAAGTGCTGTACAAATGACAACGCTTTATCAACCTTTGCAGGCGAAGCAGGTAAAGAATGTTTGCAAGGCAGCTGCAAGCATCGATAACCTGTCGTACCGTAGCCAAGTAAGTAATTCATAAATATTAGTACCGTATGTATGTAGCTCTAAAAAACACATTATGTGCAAATACAAGTTTAAATTTCTGGATGCTGCTTCAGCCTAACAGCATGCTACTGTTAATATTCCTAGCTTTCTCGCAATTCCGACTTGTATAACAGGTGTTTTCGTGAAGAAAGTTTGATATTCTGACGTAGTTGTCACTTTGCTAAGCATTAGTTGAGTTACAGGAAAATTCCCGCTCTCAAGACGTTGTGATATTGAAATCTTTATTATTGTTGTTCGGTTCTTAGCACACGGAAGTTCTTAATGACTTCCTTTTGTAGAAGTTCATTTATCTTCTTGCTAGCCTTATTTCAAGTTGCGTTCTTATTGCACTCTTGTATTGCCGAGTTTGTTGTAATAGTTTATTTTAGTATGCATTGTATAGCGTTAGTGTTAGTGCACGGATGTGTTCCACCCTGCGAGGTCAGGACTCATTGAGGAGGTCGATTCATTCCCTTGGTCCTGCCTCGATGACAATGCCTGTCTATTCTGTTACCAACACTAGTCAGACCTACTGCTGCTGCTATTACTATTTCAAACACTACTTTTGTTACAATTATTGTTGCTATGAATCCATTATGATTCCAAAGACCATTTCATCTAAATGAATAAACAAATGCACGTAGAACTTTCTCCATTTGCCGAGGCGATTAAGACAGTTGTTTAATCAATTTTGCACTTCTGAGACAGCCGTCTTCCAGGCTCACAAAAATTAGAGCAGGGCCGAATCAATTTTTTTGAAACGTCGTATGTATCTTCCTTTTTCACCACTCTCCCTGTGTAATTCCTTTGGCCGTGAGCGGTATAGTAAATTAAGGAATTAAATTGTATCACCTGACACCGGCGTGGAGACCCTACTTGCCTTTCTGTGTGGACGATGTACGATATCGCAAACTGCGCATTGTCTAACTGGTGCTGTTTTGGTGCATAAGGTGACAAAATCATTGCGAAGAATTCTTTAAGTCACACTGTGTCTAAATTCTTGCAGATTCAGTACCTGCACGATTCGATTGAACCAGAAGAAATGGGCCTGAAAGGAGCCGACTTTTTTCATCTGAATATGTCCGCTCTAATTTCGGTAAGAGCTGATAATAGCCGCGTGTTAATACCGAAACTAACAAAGCTCGTTAACTGGAGCAACAGTCTCTAGAAAACGGACCTGAACGTGCCATAGCATAACAAAACTGACCACTTGTATCATCAAAGGAGAGCTGATTATACCACTTTTAGTATAACTAAGAGTCACCGAGTGGAGCTGGATGACGGGAAGCCGGATAAAACTATCTCGATATATTGCTAAAAATTCTATGAATAATGGGCATTCTTCTCTACAACACCCTGAGCCTAACAGCTTGTTTTCTATGGCATAATCTACCTGTTACTAATAACTATGGCTGTAGAAATTGTCTGCCAACTGTCACTGACGTTAGTATTGTTTGTATTGTTTGCCGTTTGTATTCTGTGTTGTATATCTGTTGTTTTCTTTGATGAATCCCCCCTATGTAATGCCCGCATTGGGCCTTTAGGGTACTGAAATAAATAAAATAAAAATAAATATAAAATGGTCAGGATTTATCGAAATGCGCGGAGTTCCGAGTACAGAACAATATCTTTGAGAATTGTTGAAATCGTTTTTACGGCAGGCATCTATTTCCAACCTCTCTCCCTAACTTTATTCGGCAACTATCTGTAAACTAATTAGCAATACGTGGAATTAAGTTGCACACACATATTATGTTCCTGATTCGCTTCTATTCGTCCCTGCTCTCTCATAGGGTTCTCCATCGGGTCTATTTTAACATTTATTGATAAATGCGAAGTGCATCTAGACTGACATCGCCCACACTCGGCCCTATCAGAGCGGTTGCATATTTTATCATGCTGAAAATTGGCTAGGTCAAAGACAGGGGGATTAACATTGCGGAAAACATACGCGCTGCTTCTATACACATTATGGGGAGCGTTGGCTGCAAAACTTTAAGTTCACCGTTTTATTGACTGACTGTAATTCACTGTTCACGTAATAATAACGAACTTGGCACAATCTCGTGGAGCTCTGGACAACTTTCTCACGCTGTAACTGACCGTGATAACTTAGAGAGTTTTAGCATAGGCGTATGGTAAACGCGAATACTACGGTAACTACTATCGTACGAGAAATGTGGCTAGACAAGCCTGGCAACGGTGTCAACGGCAACGCGTTACAGTATTTGCCGTACGGCTAACCGGCTATAGGTTAAAACTGTCAAATGAAGTAAAGTTGATAACTTTCAAGAAAATTTTTCTGCAGCGTACAGAAATGCGAACGGGGATAACTGCGACCGAAGTTTTTTGTTCGATTTATTCTCTTTTATACTTCACGTTGTTAGCCTCGTGGCATAGGACAGTAGACCCAAGGTTTTGCCCTGAAAATATTCGTATTTATGAGTTAACAAACTACAGACACACTGAACTTGGTGCAAGACGCAAATATCACATTACTGCGAAAGAATTTAGTTTGGGCGAGAACATCTAGGCGCAAGACCGTATGGCTGAGATTGAAAGAAAAATACGGACTCCAACCGATGTTTATTAGTAGCCCGATGTTTTGGGTCCCATTCAAAGGAGACTGAGAGATGTACGAGCAGCGGCAGGAAGCAGCCATCGCTTCCCCTTTATTGTCACGTGACCGAAACTATTCACATATGCAGAGGGAAGCGTTCCCGGTAACCTCTTTAAAGTCGCCTTTAAGAACTGGATCTACCATTACTGAACGCGATGGCTCTTGAAGGGGTTATATTCCACAGCCAACACGCTCAATTCTTCGAAGGCGACATATTAGCGGTGTATACATGAACCCGACAGGGCCAGGTTGATTTGAGCTATCGGCTCAGAAACCGGTCAGTGGGTTCATGCAAACGCACGCCGAATCAGGTCGGGAGCCGACGGGTCGGGTCCAGTCAACTCCACCGCCAGGGGTAGCTTGACTCAACTCGACCATGCCCCGATGTGCTTGTAACTGCTGTCGAGTTGAACAGTCTGGTTAGGGGGAGGGGAGAGGATAAATGCAAACCCGTTTTTACATTGCGCCGTCTCTCCTCGAAGACAGAGGTAGGCTGCCACTGCTATCGCGCATTGCGCTGCTTGAAGCTTCGTTTTGCTGCAGTTGAACCGGTCTCGACGCGCTAAAATCGAATTCACGTAAACGCAGCCATCAAGTTTGGTGACCTTGCTCAGTCCGGCCCTCGACTCGACCCGACGCTATCGGGTTCGTGGATACAGGATTATTGTGGTCGGCGCGCATGAAGAACTCGGCGAAGAGGTTGCGTTCTGAGTTCAGTGACGGGGAGTCATTTTCGTATTGCGCAATAGTGTGATTGCGTTTTTTTTTTTTGTCTCGCCGATGTATGAGGGCGGTCACTATGATTCACGACATTGCGATTTTCAGTTGTTTTTTTTTTCCATGTGTCGCATCGCAAAACAACTTTTCAAGTTCCTCCGCATCAGCTTAGTCTGCAGTGGAAAAGTTCACTACCAAGTTAGTTCAATCCCTTCTGACATTAGCTTAGTTCGTGTCTTCAAAGTTTTTTTTCTAAATGTCTTTGCGTTTGTTACTACGGATGAACGCGACTGTTTGGCTCTGTATTTTTTTTAGTTTTCTGTGTAGTTAACCTTCCATTAGTGCGATTGTAACAAATGTATAAAGTTTTCAATAAACCCTTCGGGCAGAAATTATATGAAAATAAAAAAATATGAGACTGGCGTCCCTGTTTGAAAATACCCAAGGCCAGTTCGTACAACGCGCTTCTTTCTGTTGACCCTATAGAATCAACAACAAATCAAATGCAAACAAAACATTTGAGACATGAACAGCTAAATAAGATCTTAGCAGGGAGAAGCTTAATACTAGCACAGTTTCGTTTCGCTTCTAAGCCGCACAGACCCTCCTTTAGAAGTGTTAATCAACCTCGCTTGTATTCTTTCTCCAAGAGCTAATATATATTTGTGTTTCTTGTTGCGATTTCAGTTTTTTTGTTCGTGTTTCTTTTGTTTCAGATAGTACATTTTGAAAACTACATTACAGGCACTTTATTGGAGAAAGAACGAGCACTAGCGCCGTAATTCTTTCAAGTATCTTTGTCCGTGTTTTAGATACCAACCTTTCGTACCATTCAGTTTTCAACAAAGTGCGGTATTCTTCCTTTCTTTACAGATGGGAGCCGCCGTGATAACGTACGCTATCATAGTCCAGCAGACAAGTGAAAGCCTGAACAACTCGCCCCAAATATTCCATAAGTTTTGAGCCGAAAAGAAGACTATCTGAAGTGTACTAAGCAAGCGGAACAAGTGATCAACAGTGCACATGGATATGGGCTAAACAGTTGTGAACTTCAAGTTTCCATTTCACAGCTGCAATTCTACTTCGAACTTTCACGCTTGTCTAAAGCAGTCTGAACTACCTTCTGACCCTGAAAAAAAACAAGAAGTAAAATCCTTCTTTTTGAAACTTAAAAACTGTGCTAGAAACCCAGTCAGCGTTCTCCAGTGAGCATTTGTTTGTTCCTCATCAAGCGAAGGAAAATAAAAAGTGCTGTATTGTTTGCAACCCCACACCAGCAGATGATGCCCTTACATTGAATTCTCTGCACGCCTCATGAGCTCTGTTTATTTGAGCTTTCTGTGCACAAAGCACTAGATATCGTCACAAGGGACGATATCCTCGCACGCCCACGCTTGAGAGAACATCATTTTATAGTGAAAGCTTTTTTAGCTTTGTTTTAACGATAGATGGCCTTGCATTCTACCGAGCAATCTATAGTGTCATCCGTAAGATGTCTGGTTGGTTAGTTTCACTAACAGAATTCACTGCTGGGCTCGCTTTTACATCGGTTTCAGTTTATGACAGCCTCTTCTGCGATGCTGTATGCCGACACAGTGAACGAGGTTTCGAAGGCAATTTCTCAGCTAGAAGCTTTGATCATTGCAGCGCATCGCCACTGAAAGCATTTCGGATATTAGGCTCTGTGCAATGTTTTTTTAAGGCAAGGATATCTTCTCTGCAAAAGCCGCTTTTGCAGTAGATGTAACAGAACCTGAAGTTAAGTTTACATTACACGGATATTTGTATTTAAGCGAAAGCTTCTCTACGGGACCTCGGGCTTCAATCGCGAGCCGTCTAAATTTCACCTTCAGTTGAGTTAGAGGTCAAACCATGAAAAAGATAAAAAGAAATTGGACCAATATCCATGAAGTCGAACCCGCGGCTACGCGAACACATATCCTTTATGGGCCGCTCAGCGAGACCACTAGGTTGTTTTTTTTTCTTTCATGGTATTTACACTAGGCTAGCGCGTTTTGATACTGCCCGTCAGCTCGTGCGCTCCATCCTTCAGCCGCGGATAGTGTACCAAGCGCAATTTCATCGCCTCACCCGACGACAGTGGGACTCCCTTGAATCAATCAATCGGGAGGCTATGCGCGCCATAACTTATCTTCCGCGTATCACACCCATACCCATTCTGCAAGAGTACGCTCAACTTAATACATTGAGTGAACTTATCGACCAGCGTGAGGCAAACAGAGCACGCAAGATGTCGCTTCAGCTTCATCGTTTACAGACTCTTCCCCCATGGTCATACTGTCAGCTCACAGACAATCGCCCCTCTGCTTCGACGCCGATATCAGCCGCCCATCTTTCTTCAGGGTGCATAATATACACCGATGCATCACACACAGCAGTGCAGGGAGTTACTGCAGTTTACAGTCCCTCACATCCTCATCTCAACTCCCGCGCTACATATAGCACGGATACTTGCTCCCCCCTGGCCTTGGAGCTTCAGGCGATACACAATGCCATTGCTTCCCTTCCACTCATACCTACTTTCGATATTGTACACATTTACACCGACTCCCTTGCCGCCCTTAAGCAGCTTAAGGCTGTCCGGCGCACATTCCAAGTTACACAATCCATTCACCAACTTTGCACAAAATACCCCTGTCCTGTGCGTATACACTGGATTCGCGGGCATGCCCAGGATCCGCATAATATTCATGTGGATGCAATGACACACCTTGACACATCCGATATCCCGCCACCTTCCCCTCTTCCCTCAGATCCGTTCCTGTCCCATGTTTCCGAGAAACAGTCTTTGCGTCAGCGAACACGCGCTCTAATTCCTCCGTGTTCGTACCCTCTCCCCCGGAGTCTCACTCGGGAGGAGGAGGTATCTGTGCGCCGGATTCGGGCAGGAGCGGCTCTGACTCCTTGTGTGCGTCATCGGTGGCGTGACAAACGTTACGAAGTGACAGACAAGTGTCCCCATTGTGGTGCTGCGCCCGACCAGTGTGATGAAAAACACTTGCTGTGGACTTGCCCGGCTACAGCTTCCATGAGACGACGTTTACTAAGAAAGGTTGGCCTGCGATGGGACGTTGCAGACGACTATACCAAGTGGACTCTAGATAATCGCTATATCACGAACTTGTGCCGCTTTTTAAGCGAGGCTTGTTTGCACTCGTTTTTATAACTTTCTTTCCTTTTTCATTATGCCTGATGGCAAACAGCTCGAATAAAAAAAAAAAAAAATCTCCGCAGTCAACACGCCTCGTGTTAAACTGCACCACACCCTCGCGCTGTGCATTGGAGAGCGTCGTCTTCATCAACTTCTGTCTGCTCCGTCCCGCGGCACTGCCTGCTCACCGTCGTCTTCTACGCAGCACAAATCCGTGCTTTCGCTCCGATTCGAATGTAGTAAACATTCTCGGCATTTTTTTTATTATTTCACTGATCCAAAGTGCAAAGGGAAGCGGCTATAACTAAATTCACGCCATTCTGAAACTGCGTTATCTTTCAACTCACTGCTCAAAGGAAGGCCATCGATGCAGCTTCAATACGCACATCAAGGACTCTCTCTATATCATCGTCATCGATTATACTGCCTGAATGGAGTACGAACACTGCAGGCGCCAAATATAGCCTCCCAAAACAGGGCACGGCAATCGCAAGAAGCAATACTTCGGATGGCAGCCGCCCCTAACGAGAATCAGTTTACAAATGGTAGTGAGTGCAGTTAACGACTGCCGCTCCGAAAGTTGACAGTACCATGCCCAACTGCGAATACCAGACCCACGTGAGGTCTTCGACCCAGATACGTCCGCTGCAGGTCTGTACCACTTACCTCCAGTTAAACTTGTCATGTGCGAGATGCGGCCACCTTAATCCCCGCAAGCTTCTTAATCACGTTTGCCAACTTGGCTATCTGCCACTGGCTGCTGCATTCGCCTTCTCTTTGGATCCACTGCGTTAACCCCGAGACCATCGGATACCCATTCTCTGTTCGCTGTAAGACATGCTACCATCGATTTTCTCTTTTTTTTTATTTCAGGTGGGATATAAATAACACGTTTTTGTCTCCTAAATCTTCTTGTCTCTTATTGTCTCTTATTGTCTTTTTTATTTATTTGTGACACCCAAAAGGCCCGGTTCAGGCGTAACAGAGAGAAGTGAAGTACACAACGTATGCAATAAATTACACGGGAACGAGAAAACACAGGCACACATACAATGGTTTCAATCGAAGCTCATTATACAGAATGCAAACATGATTAATTTGGGGAGGGAAAATTTGCTGTTCGAGCATTTCTAAACAAATTAATATATGTTATTTAAACTAGCCCTTCAGGAAAGTGGTTTCAGCATTGAATTGCGCAAGGCATAAATTAGTGGTTAAAGGCATTGTTGTAGCACGTAAAAAAATCTATGTCGGTGGTCCACGCGAAGTGATGTGTGTGAGGGTGTCTGAAGTGAAACATCGTAAAGCGCATTATGGCAGTATTTACGGTTGTTACAGTATTGTGGCAGTATATATTTTCATAGCCGCAGAGTTTTACCACGCAGTGACACTAGAGGAAGGCAAATTAGTCATATTATTGGTGCTGGCAGTATGAAGATAATTGTTAAGAATTTAACGAGCGGACCGATTCTGATGAGTTCGATGGAGGTTACCAGAATATTAAAGCTAGGGTCCCATAACAAAAAGTCGATATACACAAGTTTAGTACGAACAAATGTTCTCTAGAGTGTTAGTTTAAGAGGTGGGGAGATCTTCGAGAAATTTTGATTCAAGCAACCTAGAGAGCGGTTAGCATTACTGGTTATGCGAGTATATAGTTGATGTGCTGGTTTCATGAAAGGCTAGAAGAGACAAGGACACCTAATTATTTGTACGATTTTACTAGCTCCAGAGCAGAGTTCTTTAGTTCATAAGAAGAGCCATGACAGTTGGCGATATACGCATCATTTTACATTAGAATTAGAAATCATTAGCCGATATCTACACCTATCAGTGACAGATTTAAGTTCTGATTGGATATGATCTTTGCTATCAGGATTTGTTATTTCACAGTAGGTTATACAATCGGTTATACAGTAGGTTATACAAGTCTCCGGGTAAATTTCGACCAGCTGTGGCTCTTTAACGTGCGCTGGGAAAGTTCGGAAAAATACCTGGAACTGCATCCGATGAAAGAACAAACAGCACAAGTTGTGCTGGCTTGCTGACGTAACCGCTGCAGAAATGCTTTTCGCACACATGCTTCGCAACTTTGACATTCGCAAATATTTTATCCAGCAACTTTACGTAGGGAAAATCTGCAGAGCTCGGTGACGCGTAGGCCGCGAAAACGGTCGAGTCCTGTCAGCAACTCGTACCATCACCTCCATACCACACACTCGGGAAACCAAGTTTAGGATGCAGTGTGCACGCGTGGTTAATTTTATAGTATCGATAGTACTATATATACAAAGTATATAGTATTGATACGGCTATCGAAAGTACAATCAATAGAACTATCAATAGTACTATCGATAGCGAGCTATCGATAGTACTATCGATAGTCTTTTTTACCAGCGATAATTCGGTAGTGACGCAACTATCGATAGTATCGATAGTACTATCGATAGTTTTGCATTACTACTAATCCCGCTTGTAGATTTACCCCACCAACACACGTTTTCCTCAAATGATTCGGCCTTATTCGGCAACGTCCTTTGCCGCGGCCTTGACCTTCAGCACTGGCCACATCTCATGCATGCCGCCAGACATTAGGCAGTAATGTTTCTTGCGTGCTACAGGCCCTAATGGCGGGCCCCTCGCATGTAAACCGAAACACCTGCCTTCCCACCTGAGTATGCATCAAAGGTGAGTGATCGACCAGTGCTGTGGCACCAAGTGCGAGTCTGTCGATGCGAACGGTGGCGCGGACATCCTTCAGCTCGCGACAACGTTGCGAGAAATTATTGCGACGACCGTGGAACCGTAACGAACATAATGAGAGAACGCTGAAAGGAAACAGACGATGTACTCTGTTAACTAGAATATTAACAAAGCTGGGAATGGGTGTGGGTGCTTTTCTAGAATCTACGCGAAAGGTCGTGAACAAGTCGTCTGCGACCGCTACTTCCGGGTCGAACGGCGTTAACTTTCTTTATTTCTGTAATACATTCATACTGCAACATTATACTCAATGTATTACTCAATGTATGCTTCGTAGCGTGCTTTCGAACGAAATACGATAAAAATAATGGAAATAATGCAAAGCTCTCGTTTAGTATGCAGTGCGATGTATTGGGACGCGCTGTACCCAAAGTGGCATGTATGGCTGGTTTGCTAGCGGAAATTACACGCTTTGCGGAAATTACACTTATCGTCTGCTCAACAGTACAGGGTGTAGCACTTAGCAGTGCGACGAAAAAATAAATACCTGTGCGTTAAACTAGTTCAAATCCATGTGGAACCGACTGCAGCGCATACGCAGAACAGTAGTAGTAGTTTTATTTAAAGATAATAATAAAAGGAAGGAAAAGATTTTTGCTAGTCCCGGCCTCTGCTATCGCTACTGGAAGCACCTGAGCTGGGGCAGCGGAAATATAGGATAGCAGGCAGACTGGAGAAATGAAATGAAAGAGGTGAGGGGACAGGCAGAAAGGATATGGGGGAGAAATGTCGGGAACTATATACAAGTATCCTATTTACAAATTCTACGCAGAATAGCAAGCCTTCGCAGGCATAATAGCTGCGACCTAGCATGCTTCCCTTTCGCGATTGTGAATTTCTGCTGTAAGGATACGCGCATACGGGACACGCTCTAATCTTACAATTGTGCTGTACGATGAGGGATGTAGCAGCAAAAATAAATTAGTGAATAAAGGACGTCGGCATGCATGGCGGCTGTAAAGCAATAGGCGAAGAGTAGGCGAAATTTAGAACCGGAACTAGCTGGCAGCCAATTTTCCCATGATTCTTAGAGTTAACTTCGGAAACGCACCTCAATCATTGGCATCCTTTCAATGAGTTATCGCTGCGTCAAAACTGAGCGAACAATGGCAAACACCCTTACCGCGAACGCCATGTCGTTGAGACGGACCTCTGCCATCTGCTGTAGTACACAAAAAGAGGTTTATTTGAACAAACAGACAGATATATGCTACACTGTTCATACATGACGCCCCCTTGGGGAATGAACATAATTAACATAGACAGAAACGGCTATACTAGCCTAAAGCGTCATCCACTGCTGCAGAAAATAGCGCCCTATTTCTACCACCCGAATTCCGCAAACAGTAAATCCCTAAACCAAGAGACCTATTTGTAGTATTTTCTTTTTAGCGCGAGCACATGTTTGTTATTATGAAATGGTAATTCGGCAATCTCGATGAAAGTTGATTTTCTTTCAACGGCCCGTTAACGCGAAATTGTGAAACTAAATTAAGAGCCAATGGATCAGTTCGCCTAAGTAGAGGAAAATTAGGGTTTCACGATTCTTTAAAACGAACAACGGGCAGCGCACGAAAGCAACTGTTGTACAGTCGGGGACAAAAGTCTCCGGACCACGTGTTTCTCAAACGAAGCTTATAGCTCTACTATCAGACAGCGGCTGGAGAGCGCACTTGTGCAGATGAAAGAGCAAAAATTTAACTTTTACCTCCACAAGTGTGGTCTCCAGCCGCCGACTAATAGCAGAGCTATCGACTTCGTTAGAGGAACATGTGGTCCGGAGACTTTTGTCCCCGACTGTACGTGGCTGATGCAACCAGGCTGACAAAAATTGAGGGGATGATATGTGTTTTCAATCTCCTAATTAATCGTATTGTTACGGCTGGAATGGGTTTGTTTACAGGTGAATGCTCGACGGACTAGGGGAAACAGATGATGATAATGACGTCCTCAGGTTTAATGGCACACACCCACGGCGGGGAATTGACCAGGGTGCATAGCGGACACAAAACGCACTCATGTGCTACAAGGAGTGCAGAATTTGGATAATTTTGTCTTATACTAGAATTTCTACAAAAAAAGTTGAAGAAAAAAGAACGGAACATAAAAAGCAGCGAATTCTCATTCTAGCTGAGGAATCGAGCTGATGGAAACGGAGCAGTCAGCCAAGGGAACGTCTTCGTCGTCGTTGTTGATGTTTTTGTTGTTGTTGTTGTTGCTTTTGTTGTTGTTGTTGCTGCTGCTGTTGTTGTTGTTGCTGTCGTTTTTGTCGTTGTTGTTGCTGTTTGCTGATGTTATTGTTAATGTTGCTGCTGTTGTTGTTTTTGTTGTTGCTGTTGTTGTTGTTGTCCGCGCGCCTTAAGCCTTCTCCTCTTCTACTGCGGTTCCTCTTCTAACACGGCAGCCGCGGTTGTGGTGTGGCGCATGAGAATATCAATTAGTGAATTTTCTATAGTTGTTATTGTTGTCGTTGCTTTAGTGACACGACACATACCGACAATGGTGGATAGGCCAGGGTTCAATGAGTAGGGCCAAGAGAAAATGGTAAACTGGTGCCAACGGTTATTTTTTTATCCCTGGTCGTTAACTTCGTTTTTGTTGCTCTCAATTCGGATAATCATCATCTCCAGCCGCACGTAGATTACGTACGCGACTGTCACCGCAGAAGAAGAAGCGAAGCACGAGCGAAGCCACGTTCTACCTCGCCTCCGCAGGAATCTCTTCGCGAAGCCTGTTCCGCCACGAAAGGCTCAACCTCGCTGGACGAACTTGCAGCGCAAAGTACGTAATCTTGCCGCGACATCCATAGCGCTGGGTCTGTATGCGACACGTTAGCAGTTCCGCTGTTGGGGCCACCGACATGGCCCTAGTGAATACTCGGAGGAAGCGATTCGGGAGGCTTCGCGGGGGCTGGCAGCGCCAAGGTATCTTGTCCACTTCTGCTATTTTTAGCACCCGCCTGTCTCAGAAGATACCAGTTTGGAATTTTTTTATGCGCTGCACAAGCACCATTGCGGTGTTAATATTCCGTACATTTCCTCGTTGAAATTGAAGCAAACTGGACGATTCCCCAAGTCGTGCAGGTGATTTATTTCGAAAGGCATTCTAGTGCTCAAACTTACATCACCGGCTTTGCTGCTAGCGGGGCACAGCGCGCGTGTGTAAGCTCGTTTTATAAAGCGAATACCTTTTTTTTCGTAGCGAAAGCTACATCGGCCACGAACTTTCGACTTCGCTGTGGCGGTGCTCCGAGGAGGCACGGAGACCGACCTTGAGCCGTTGCCTAGCAACCGCCGGAGCTGGCGGACGCCGCGCGCTCGCCGCGCCATCTGGCATGACGTCACTTTGCGCGCCTCGCCTCAAC
Source organism: Amblyomma mixtum (assembly GCF_055824585.1). Lineage (NCBI taxonomy): Eukaryota > Metazoa > Arthropoda > Arachnida > Ixodida > Ixodidae > Amblyomma > Amblyomma mixtum. The sequence continues at coordinate 103,944,767 of NC_143020.1, forward strand.
CGCCGCTGATGACGTCACACCGCTTGCCTCGTTGTTACGCTCACTTTCACTACGTATATCCCGGCATAACTGAGCTAAGCTACTGTCAATTTTTTTCCTACCGTGGCAGTTTTCCTCATCTGTCTTAATGTCGTCGCCTCAAAACTTCTCGAGGTGCGGAAGTTTTGGTCATTAAGGGCCTCAGTGGGAAGCGGCGTCAATGAAGCGAGCGAGGTCACGTGGTTTAGCGGCGAGGGAGAGGGTACCACCCTGTCATTTTTATGTTCGACTTGCAGTATTGGCAGTGCCAGCTTCATGCTAAGTGGTGCGTTGGTGCTAGTGGTGCATTGATGTCCGCGATAATAAATGACAATTTCCCGACCAAAGCGTGTCCTCACGCAAGAATAATTAGAAGAACGGCACCGTTCAAGCGCCAAGAAAGCAGGCTAACGCTAGCCTTGCTGGTATGTCCGCTGGATTTCAGTGATCCGCAGACATTCACGGATGATTCAGTGTCACAAGGAAGCTATTCGCTTGCTCAGATAGTCATCCTCGATGGTTTACACATATTTTTTTTTCTTCGAATAAGAAGCTGCGCTGAGTTAACTATGACGCATTTCAAACGAGGCAACCTCAACGGCCATTTACGGTATTCAAACTGGGCACCCGGAGCAGAATGAACAATTACCTGGCCCGCCAGAACAATTAGACACCTAATGCACAACGTTTTATCTCATGACAACGAATCTCTTTTAATATCCTAATACAGAGGCAGTTAAAATAACAGCCTGAATAACTAATGAACCTAGCCCATGCTGCGGCTCTGTATCATTTAACTACTCTTTGGGCGTCAACGTACCACTCTTGAAAGCCCCTTAACCATGTCGTTCTTTTTCAGAGGTTGAAAACATTTGTCATGTGATCCTGATTTTATAGACAACTTAAATCTTTTGACAGTGAGTAAAATCAACGTTTACGTAAAACACTTCTCTTTTCTTGCTTCTACTTCAGGCAAGCTACGCCGTATACACCCGCACATCGGCTCCAAACTGAGTCTTAAATCTACAGCGGCAGCCGCTAATTTCCACCAAGTATGTCAGAAGATACCAAACCTTCGGCACCTCGCGAAGGTTCGCAGCGATTGTCAACTGCAGACGAAATGCCCTCTCAATCGAAAGGTGGCGGAAGCAAATCAACAGTTCCCGTCGTTTCTGAGGAGCGTCCGACAACTTCCCAGCTTCCCGAGAAGAACGCATCAATGCCAGTTACCGTCGATAGCGAGAGGCCTGCAGACCAAACACGAGATGCGGTGGCGAACCCCGAGATGCCGCCTGCACCCAGCGAGCTTCCAGAAGCCCCTAAGGACGAAGCTGTTCCTGCCGACACAAAAATAGGGGAGAAGTCAACACGGAAACACGATAAACGCCGGCGCTCCTCAGTCAAGCCGCGCCGAAGTTCCGAGGACGCTACCAGAGAACGTACCGGAACTGGACGCGTCAAACGACGCAAGCAGAAGTCGGGAGAGGGTGAAACTGGTCGCCAAGGAAACGAGGAGCCCATGCCTAATCAAGTTCCACCTGCCCCCCCTGCGGAAGCCGGAAATGAACCGACCAAGAAACAAGAACTCAACGCGGGCCAAGTTTCAGAACCAAAGCCTACTGAGGTCACGGCTTCGGAGGGGAAAGATCCACCGAAGCTGGAAGGCCAGGAGGGAGACAACTCTCATCTCGTGGGTCCACAGCCATCGACGTCCTCAGCTCCAGCTGAGGTTATTCGCCAAGCCGAAGATGCTAAAGGTGGAGATGACGGCGGCAAGGAAGCCAACGGGAACCCCCAAGATGATGTCGATGCCGAAGCACATGCAAACAGACCAGCCAAGGAGGGGGAAGATGCTAATATCCAGGAAAAAGCAGAAGAAGATAGCGAAGGTCGACTTAAGGAAGAAGGATCTGAAACCAAACAGCAGAGAAAGCGTGCTAGAATGCGCAAAAGGGTGAGCTGCGTCAGTTTTCAGTCTCCGGAAGATGAAGACCAGGGTGGCACACGCCCGAATGAAAAGGCGGTCTCGGAAACCCCAGTGGGACAGCCCGGTCGGTGTCGTGTCAGAAAATCGGATGGAGATCTGCGGTCATTGTACTCGGTGGTGGCGCTCAAGGACCTGGTAAGTACATTCATTTCTCCAGCTGACAGCTTCTCTAATGTCAATCACGCGGGCAATGTAACGTAAACGACATGTATCTGAAACGTTGGTTCACTATGCTCCATGCTCGCTGAACTAGCCGGCGATGAAGCCTCCTAATAGGTGTTGTACGCTGTAAGCGAAGAAGAAAAGACAGACGGTGTTTCAGCGGTTATTCCTAACGGACTAAACCCCAAGCAGTACAGCTTATCGGCCCAATATCGAAAATGGATGGTTTAACTTCGGTTCTTCGTAGGACCGGCCTTTGTGAATGCGTTTCCGATACTGGGCCGATTATCCGTGCTGCCTAGGACGCGTCTTCACAATCATTAGTCGCTCAATTATCAACGATGTGGGTTCGATCCCGGCCGCTATGGTCGATTTTCGATGGAGGCGAAATTCTAGAGGCCCGTGTACTGTGCGATGTCAGTGCACGTTAAAGAAGCCCAGGTGGTAGAAATTTCCGGAGCCCTTCACTACGGTGTCTCTCATAGCCTGAGTTGCTTTGGGATGCTAAACCCCATAAAACATAAACCAGTGCTCCCTTAGCGACGAACTGCAAACAGAATTTCACTAGGGTTATCAGCCTGAACCTTAAGAAAAAAACATTGCCCATTTTCCTGTACAACCGCTTAGATACGGGCCCCCCAAAATTCAAACGGAGCACGTCACCACCTGGGAGAGTGCATATGAACTGCAGTTTTGTGCTATTTGTCGGAAGTTCTTTCTAGCTCATAAACAGTGCGCGGACAAAGAAGATGGAAGAGTACAAAGCAGACGACCCAGAGCAGCCCTTACATCTACGATTTCCATCAAAGAGGAACGAAAGGAATGAGTCAAAAGTAAAAGCATGGAATAAATGAGAAAATATAATCCAGGAAGTTGTCAAGGAAAGCCAGCTTCTTACGCTCATTCACAAATGTGGCCTACGAACCCACACATTTTTTAATTGTTCAATGGTATATGCTTCCGCAAGTTCACTATAGACCGACAGACAGATTGAATCGCGGCGCGCTCTAGCATGTACAGGGTCCGTCAAAAGTTCCAAGGCCACAGGGTTTGCTTTTGAGCAGCATAGTCGGGCTGTTGAGATACCCTCGAAGCTCAAAATATCTGTAGAGAATAGAAGAAGGATCGTTCTTCCATCTGAGAACCTTGATAGCTCTATCGGAATCTTAAGTGCCAGGATATACCGATGAAAAGCGGACCATGTGGCCTGGGAACTTTTGACGGACCCTGTACCTTCGGGCCTCTTCTAAGTTCCGCCCCGTGACACTCTGCCTGGAGGCGCCACCTGACAAAATACTTCTGGTGTCGAGACTGGTGCAGTAGATCCGTTTCGACACCTAAAGTGATGACCAGAAGTGCTTTGTCGATGGCGTCCACACGCATAGTTCGAAACTTAAAGGGTGGGGGTGTCTGCTACTTTTGCCCCTTATGTATGGCTTACAGCGGGAGCGCTGGTGGTACATCCGCTGTAACCGTGCTCTACTTGTGAAGTTTTGCCTTTCGGAAGTATTGCGCTCTTTCCGCAGCGAGTTTAAGAACCGGAACGAAATCACTGCCAAGCTAAGCACAAAGCACCGCCCGCACATGTAGAGTCAGTATGATGTCTATCATATTCTTAACAAAACAGTCTGAGATAACAGCATCAAAGACCGAGGATATGGCAGGCTAAATATATATCTCGGAAAATCAAGAGGAAGAAAGGGCTTAGGCAGGGCATGTAATGCGAAGGCAAGATAACTGCTGTTCCTTAAGAGTAATGAAGTGAATTTCGAGAGAAGGCAAGCGTAGCAGGAGGCAAGAAAGTTAGGTGGGTGGATGAGATTAAGAAGTTTGGGAGGATAGTGTGGCCACAGTTGGCTAAGGTCAGGGTTAATTGGAGAGTTATGGGAGCGGCCTTTGCCCTGCAGTGGGCGTAGTCAGAGCTCATGACGCTGACGATAAATCCTTACATAAAGCGTCAAAATGATCTGAAGTACGCTGCTGGAAGTTGCTCTGCTTCGTGCGGAGATCCGATAAAGTGCATATGAAAAGAATGGCAGAGGTACGTCGGAAGCGCCGCTTACGTGCTCGCTGAAATATGTGCGCTGCTCTTGATGTAGTGCGTTGAAATTATATTGCCGCCTTGCTCGCGTACTCCGTTCAGCTCGAACAGCGCCTTCGTGCCACAGCAGCACAGCTAAACGGCCCATTATTGGAAATGCATTGGCAAAGGCCGGACGTACAAAGGACCAGAGTGAGACCATCCATTTCCAATATTGGCCTGATTACCTGTGCTGCTTGGGTGTTTTGTTAAGGCGAAAGCCTTTAATGCCTCATCGTTGTCGACAGAAGGTTGTCAGCAGAAGGTTGTCAGCAGAGGTGTCATGGTTTTCGGTTGGTCGAAATGGTTATGACGTCAGAGTGCGCAGATTCGCAGTAATGAAGTCACCCACGGATGCCTGTCGCCCCCTTTTGGAGCAGACGACAACTATTTTATTAGTTTTCGTCCGCTCCGACAGGGGGCGCAAGGCGTCCGTGGGTGACCACATTACATACCTCATCACTGCGAACAGAGCCATGGATACAACCGAACTCATCGAAGCAGAGAGAGTCGTGCTAAAGAAGCAGTCGAAGTCGGCAGTCAAAGTGTGTACTTGTAATGTGCAGTAAAAGTGTGTAGTCAAATAAAGCACCAGTACGGCAAAAGCAGTCTCGCAGTCAATGCCAAACAGTGCGTCAGGAAAGGCTTTCGCCTTGCAGCACTTAAGAAAGCCAAAGTGCCCCCTGAATTTTTTGTTCCTGGTGAGTGCTCGTTGATGATGGTTAGGCAAGTTCCTGGCGGTGTCTTCTGTCCCGTTTTTCAGGCGACCACGCTGAGGGTTGAGTCGGTTGAGCGAGCACGCCCGGCCAGTCAGCACATGGCTGCGCTGCTGAAGGTGCAGTACCGCGCCTTGGGCATCGTGGTGGCCGTCGCCTCCGCCGTGGTTGCGTTGACGCTCGTCCTGTGGATCAGTACCCACCTCAACCCCGTGGCGAGAGGCGTCTGCGGGTCGGTCGCTTGCGCGGAGCTGTCGGCATCTTTCGAGGGCGTACTCAACTACAGCGTCGACCCCTGCGTCGACCTGGATGCGTTCGTGTGCTCCAAAGGGCGCAGGCTGGGCTCTGGCTTCGACGTGGCATCGCGCAGTACGGTGGCGCACTACATCAAGGAGTACCAACTCGCCATGGTGGAGCTGTTGCTCACTGCCGAAACCGTCGCCTTCACGGCTTCCAGGTGAATTCTACAGCGAAACGTCGAGTTAAGCGAGTTGGTGCATACTTGAAGAAAACAGCGCAGCAACAGGAACAAGAGAGAAGACGGGACAGGCGCTGACTAGCACCTGAAGGTTTATTGCACGGAACACGCAAAATATACTCTAACAACCAGGAGATCGCATTAGCTACACCGACAACACTCAAAAGCTGTCAACTCCAGTCATGGTGGTCAAGATACAATGGTTCACAGTCATGAACGAGGACGGATGGGGAGCTTACGCCTGTGTCGCGGTTTCTGTGGATCTGAAATGCTTCGTTGATATCTCTAGTTAGAATCTCTTTTTGATTGTACAAAGATCAATCTCATTGGATCTTTTTGTTTATCTTTGTACAGTCATATCGGATGCGATTGTACAAAGAAAAATTAGCAAGTGAATTCATGAAGCGTTACATATTCACGGAAACCACAACACATGAGTAAGCACCCCATCCGTCCTCGTTCTTGACTGTGAACAATTTTATCTTGACCACCATGACTGGAGTTGACAGCTTATCAGTGTTGCTGGGATAGCTCATGCGTGCTCCTGGTTGTTGAGAGAGTATATTTTATGTGTTCCTTTTCAATAAACCTTAAAATGATATTCAGCGCCTGTCGCATCATCTCTGTTGTCCCTGTTTCTGCGCAGGTTTCTTCAAGGTGAATTGTACAAGCAGAAAATGAGCATCAAGGGAAAGGAGACCCTTACTGTGTCTACTAATGTTTCGATAAAAATATTGCCTTCTTCTGGAATTTTTCATTCCGACTTCCTGTTTTCTCTTCATCGACCAAGTATGAAGAGAAAGCTGACGCTATCTTATGCATAGGTTCGGGGTGAAGAGTTATTGTTACTATTAGGTGGGCTCACTGAGCTTGTAGATTTCAGACTCGCACTGTTAGATGCGAAGGCCGGCGATCTCATCAGTGCAAGTTTAGCTCGTATGTTTATGCTCGGGCTTCAAATAGCGTGAAGGACGGTGGTGTCAGTGTTTTCTGTGTATCGTCGTGCGCTCTGTTTCAAGGATGTGGCATTTCGCGTTGACCATGTGGAATGATGGACCGCAAGCGGCACAGATAATAGGCCCACTATTAGAAATGAATAGTTTTACACTAGTCTTTTACAGGAAATGCCTTTGCCAATACATTTCCAATATTGAGCCGATTAGCTGTGCTCATGAGGGACCAGGAATGCCTCAACTGTAAGCAGGACAGTGCTCGGGCAATTACGAGGTAGGAAATGGCCATTCAAAAGTATGCGCACGACAGTCGCTTAATGTGCCCTTCTTCCCAAGCGGGGCTGACATAGACAAAATTGCGAGTAGCTGTCTCCGTTTTCTGCAGGGCGGTGATAGACTTCTTGCGCGAGTGTACGGACAGCTCGGATGCATCACCGTCCACGGAGAGCATCGCCGATTTCTTCGACCTGGTTGCCATGCCGCACCCTTTCCGCCAGTCAAACACCTCGGAACGACACCCCCTGGAGACTGTATTGACGCTGAGCCTCAAGTGGGGCATAGACACTTGGTTTCGTGCCTACGTCCACAAGGATGAATTCAAGGACGCCCCGGACTTGTTTATGGAGGCAAGTCGGCTAACTTTGTAGAAGTACGAGGTTCTTCGGTAGAGCGACTGCTCCGTGAAGCGGTGGTCTCGGGTGCGAACTCCGGACCAGGACGTATTTTTCTTTAACTACGAAGTTTCTGAGAAAGCTGTATAGCTTTCCTTTGTAGCCGTATGGCTGCGCTCGGGTAGATGTCAATGAGTAATTACTCCCTTATTAAGTATGAGGTTCCCTTTGAAGAAAATAAACAGATTTCCAGTACTTAGCGCAAAATGTTACGTCCGCAACTGACGAAAGATCTTATTCACTGTTGCGAAACGATGAAATCAGCTAAGGGTTCTGAATGCTTAACCTGCCGTAATTTACGGTAGCCACTGGGGTGGAGTGCGTTCGGCAGAAACCGTACCAATATTCATCAAAATATAAGTATGCAACAACTGTATTTTACCGGTATTCACCTATCGGACAGAAACGTGGAGGCTAATGACAAGGGTTCAACTAGGACAACGCAGCGATGTATTGAAAGGACAACGATAAGTGTAATCTTAACCATAGGAAGACAGTAGAGAGGGCCCAGGGAACAAATGCAGGTTAATGACATTCTCAGTCGAAATTAAGAAGAGGAAATGGGCTTGGGCAGGGCATGTTATGCAAAGGCAAGATAACCGACGGTTGTTAAAGATAACGAAATGGATTCCATAATATGGCAAGCGAAGGATGTGGCGGTAGAAATTTAGGTGGGCGGATGAGATGAGGTTCGCGGGAATAGGGTGGCCGCAGCTGGCACAGGACAGGATTCATTGGTGGGATATGGGAGAGTCATTTTTCTAATGGACGTAGTCAGGCAGATGATGATGATTATGGCAGCTCGCACTCGGTATACAATCCGCAGGGCTCAATTTCTGCTGAGAAAAAACTTTTTTACTAGATTGTCCACACTCGCTACAGGACCTGCAGTAGCCCGGTATGCAGCCTGCGCCTAGAAATGTTATTTAACAATACTGCAGATTGGGCGAGTTGGTTAACATACATCTTGAAAAATTTAGCGCGACACACAAGGACAGAAAGAGTAGACGACACGAGCGCTGGGGTGGAGTGCGTTCGGCAGAAACCGTACCAACATTTCTACATTTCTACATTTCTACATTTTTTCAAGATGTAGAAATGTTAGTTCCCTCACAGCGCTAGCATCGGAAAACCTGCTAATAGGATAACTGTTGAGAATTCCAAGCCATATTCGGTAATATTGAAAAAAAAGGCTACATAAATCGCACCAATTGATAGCGCGCAAAGTGCACAATTTCAAATTTTAAACACGTACAATCCTCGGACGCTGTTCAAGTAAATACGGTACCTTATATTTAATGGTGGGAAATGACAGCTACAGTGAGATTCGTTTTCTTGTTATGGTATCAGAAAAACTTTGAGATCAGTGCGGCGATCCGCACTGGAGCAATGCGAGAACAAAACTCCACATACTATATCGACGTCCGTGGCTGTTCCGACGTCCATATACTATATCGACGTCCATGGCAATTTTGACATCTAAGTGCACATTTTCGCGTTTTTCGCGTTTAATTAACTAATTACACTTCATGAACGAAATTGTTGCCACGGCAACATTTTATCCCACACTACCTGTCACACACACTACACTACACACTACACCTTCAATCAGTTATGTTCAGATAACGAGGTAATCGTGCGGACAAATTTGCGAACACTTTTTTCTGACGCAAGAGAGTCATATAATGCTCTCGCATTAATAACCAGATGAACCAAAAATAGGCAACGAAATAAAGCGTGACAAACCACTTTTTTGTTCTCCTAACGCTACCGAGAGTGGAAGCCGATGGAGCCGTCTTTGCCTGGAAAAAAGTTTGATATATCGAGACTTTAGACTGGCACTATAATGTGAACAAGTTCAGCCGTAACTTTTTCGTTTTAAGGCGAAAGCCTTTAATGCCTCATCGTTGTCGACAGAAAGTTGTCAGCAGAAGGTTGTCAGCAGAGGTGTCACGCTTTTCGGTTGGTCGAAACGGTCATGACGTCAGAGTGCGCAGATTCGCCATAATGAGGTCACCCACGGATGCTTGACGCCCCCTTTGGGAGCAGACGACAACTAATAAAATAGTTGTCGTTCGCTCCGACAGGGGGCGTAAGGCGTCCGTGGGTGACCACATTACATACCTCATTGCTACGAACAGAGCCATGGATACAACCGAACTCATCGAAGCATAGAGAGAGTCGTGCCAAAGAAGCAGTCAAAGTCGGCAGTCAAAGTGTGTAGTTGTAATGTGTAGTGAAAGTGTGTAGTCAAATAAAGCACTAACAGGAAAAGCTTTCGCCTTGCAGCACTTTAGAGAGCCAAAGCGCCCCCTGAATTTTTTTTTTATGCGATCGTAATTGTAGCAGCGCTGTTACGGTGCTGCGTACGCAGAACGCCGCTCAGGCTTCGACCTGGTTCGACCTTGTGCGAACTCTGGAAGAGGTCGGCAGCCGCGAGAAGTACTTCAAGATGTTCCTCGAGCGCTACAACGCGCCGTTGCCTACACTAGAAAGTGTCGCGCTATTGCTGGGGACCGAAAGAGACGTCCTGTCCATCCTGGACGCCGTGCAATCCCCTGGAACCCTCGAGAGACCCGTGATTGCCCACCTGGACAAGATCGTCGCTTACATCGGCAACTGCACCGTGGAGAACTGGATTACGCCGGTGACCAACACGCCGGACGGGAGCGCCGTGGACGAGAAGACGCTGGTGTCTGTACAAGACGTGCGTCTTCTGCGGGCGATAGACCAGATCCTCTCCAAGTACAGCGCGGATGCCCTGATGCAGCATCTGTCCTGGTGGCTGTTGCAGATCCTCATTGTGATCGGCTCGCCTCAGGATTACGTCCTCATCGCCGGGAGCCATGAGGTGAGCTTAGAAGAGGGTTAGTGGGCAATGTCCTTGTTCACATTGTAAAGTACCTTTTGACTACTAATCCGCTGCGGTGGCTCAGTGGTTATGGCGCTCGGCTGCTGACCCGAGAGACACGGGTTCGATCCCGGTCGTGGCGGTGGAATTTCGATGGAGGCGAAATTCTAGAGGCCTGTGTACTGTGGGATGTCAGAGCACGTTAATTAAAGACCCCCGGGTAGACGAAATTTCCGGAGCCCTTCACTACGGCGTCCCTCATAGCCAGAGTAGTCTTGGGGCGTTAGGCCTCCATAAACCACAAACCTTTCGACTACAGCATTCAGTGATTTTGTTCGAAACGCTGTGAGCCTTACGCGGCGTTGCCGAGTAGCGCGCAACGTGGCTGCCATGAGAAGAACCCAGATAGGCGAAAAACCAGTTCAAAAAGACGAGGAACAAAAAAAGATAGCACACAAAGACGGCTGGTCGTCGTTGTGTGCTCTCCTTCCTCTTTGTCCATCGTCTTTCTTGACTGGTTTTTCGCCTACGTACGAAATGGCCCAGATCTCAACTCTTCTGAAGAACCCAGAGGATGATTAGCAGCGTAACACGTCACCTGCCAGTGGTGGCAGGTGCCGTGTGAAGAGCTGAGCTCAAATTTCCCATTTCCGACTATCGTAATCGTCTATCCACTTGTTTTTCTACGCGAATCTTGTTAACTGCACTTGTCCCCGCAGATACTAAAGACTGGAAGGTGTGGCCATTGCCCGGTAATCACGTGTGCAAGATGACCAGTGTTATATTTAAGGGCAAAATCAGAAAATTGGGCAGAGATATCACTCAAGAAATATCTCTAGAGAAGTCTTAGTGCCCAAAATACTGGGAGAAAATATAATCGGTGCAAAGATAGCTATATGTTTGGTTTAGGTTTGGTTTATGGGGTTTAACGTCCCAAAGCGACTCAGGCTATGAGAGACGCCGTAGTGAAGGGCTCCGGAAATTTCAACCACCTGGGGTTCTTTAACGTGCACTGACATCGCACAGTACACGGGCCTCTAGAATTTCTCCTCCAAAGAAATTCCAGCCGCCGCGGCCGGGATCGAACCCGCGTCTTTTGGGTCAGCAGCCGAGCACCATAGCCACTGAGCCACCGCGGCGGCAAGTAGCTATATGTATTGATTTTAATGACGTAAATGCAACTGGGGCAATGATGCGCAAAAGACAAGGTAAGAGTTTTTTTTAATGGTGAAGCTTTTTATACTTTGAGTTTATTTAAAACACTGGGTTTTTTGAGCAACTTAAAAATAGGTGAAAAATCGACAAACGCTCGATCACCTAAAAGCATCTTGAATAAACAGCGCGAACGAAGACGAGCACAAAAGACAAGAAAACGGACGTTGCAGCGCTGTTGAGGGTTTATTGCTGATCATACAAGTATAAATACATAGATGTCGGCAGAGAGGGAAAGGTATACAAAGTGCAAAAAAACATAAAACAAAAACAAAACATAAATGTGACAACAGCAACAGAAGCGCGCTAGAAATCAGCGGGGATTATCAGCCCCCAGAAGTGACAGCTCTTTTTCCAGTAGTGTTAGCGCAGGAGTGCTTATACATGCATTTGCCTGCTTGAATATGTTGTAGGCCTCGATAATTTCCCTCGCAGTTTTTTCCCGATTTTTGGCAATGACCTTAGTTTCATGATATAGCGGTACGCACTGTTTTTTCCCTGTCTTTGCCCATTCACAATCCCGGCAATGAATGCCAAAGTGACCGGAAACTACTTTTGAGACTGTATAGCTATGTTCGCTCAGCCTTTTATTGATACATCGTCCCGTCTGTCCAACGTACTACCCTCCACAGGGCAGAGGGACGTTATAAAAAAAACCCTTATCACAAGGGACGAAGCGTGACTGGTGCTTAGTTGTGCACTTCGCCACTTTTCCTTTGATCTCATTAACAGATCGGCACAAACCAGCCAGATGATCAGGCGCGGAAAACACAACATCGACGCCTGCTCTTTTCCCCACTTTTTTCAGGGAGTGTGAAATTCCATGTAGATATGTAATCACAGCGACACGTTTGCGGTTGTTGTCCGATTCCTGGCCGTCTCGTGTAGCTGGTTCTGACTTGCTCTTCTTTAGGGCCGACTCAGCTACTGACGTGATAAGTTCTAGGGGGTACCCTGCCAAGAGCAGCCTTTTTACCTGGTGTGAAACGCTGGAGTGCAGTCTGTGGTAGCAGGATTTTGTTAATGAGCTGTTCAAACAGGACCCTATGGTACCCCTCTTAATGAGCTTGGAATGGCAAGAACCATAGGGAAGAAGGGGCTTGTTACCTCGAGGTTCGAAAGCCCAGCAAACGTGGCTAGGAGTGAAGAACAGGCCAAGGTCTAGAAACTTGATGCGGTTGTGAACAGGGGTTTCATAAGTGATCTCAAGGGGGGAGAGAGCGTCAGAAAAAATGGACAGACTACGAGACACCTCGGCTTCAAACTCCAGTCCAGCGCACTTAACAAAAACAAGGTAGTCCTCGACAAACCTAAATGTTTTTACGACCTTAGTTTTCCCAAGGCGTTCTTTGAGAACACGGTCGCATCTGGCGAGATAAATGTCACTGAGTATGGGGGCGATACAGGAGCCTATGCATATGCCGTTTTTTTGAATGACGATGGATGAGTTCCACTCAATGAAGGTTGATTGCAGGTAAAAGAAAAGCAGATGCAGAAATCTTGCTACAGAGATACCGTACGCGTTTTGAAAGGCAACCGCCATGTCGGTCAATGCATTCACTGACACTGGTTAACAGTTCGTCATAGGGAATCGAATCGAACAAGTCTTTCACGTCAATAGAAATCACGTCAATAGCGCTGTGTCGTCCGTTTTCTTGTCTTTTGTGCTCGTCTTCGTTCGCGCTGTTTATTCAAGATGCTTAACCAACTAGCCCGCCAAAACGTGTTAACCTAAAAGCAACATGGGGTGTAACGGGACGCATTCATTGTAAAATGCTCTGAAATATTTCTTTCTTGGTTCTTCTATAGTTTCATACATGAAATTAAAACATGGTTCATTGAGAGTTCACCACCACACATTTACTAGAGAGGTTTGTCTTGTTTCGTCAGCAAGAAGTTGTGTAAGGTGTGCAATCGGTTGGACGCCTCACGCAGTTCGCAGCGAAGGAGGTGAACGTGGAGTGCTACCGAATGACGGCTGCCCGGTTTGGCCTGCTGCTGGCCTCCGAGAGTGCTGTCGGCTTCTTCACGCGTGACTCGCGCCGTGAGTTGGAGGTCTTCCTGCGGAGCCTGCTCGACATGCTCGGAGGCATCGCTGAGAAGTCCACCCGGCTCAGCGACAAGGCCAGAGCGGCTGTCACCCGGAGAATCCAGGACCTCGATGTATGCGGGCACAGAGCAGTATCTCTTTTCGTTTACCATAGAAAACCAATCCCTGTATGACAGGTATTAATCTGAACAGCCAAGGTTCTGTACTGAATAGTAATTCGTTCCGTTGGGATTACTTCTCCCGGAAATTGTTTTGAGCACCACATTTAGGAAACATTTTGATACCCTTGCCTCCCGGGCACACAAACAGCGGCAATTTATCGTTGTACTAAACGGATACTGACCCTAAGCAGCTCAGATAATCACCCAATGAAGGAAATGGATGGTTTCACTCAGAACCTTTGTAGGACCAGCCTTTGCCAATATATTTCCAATACTTAGCCGATTCCCTTAGAAAAAAGTTTTATACAGTCTATAGGGTGTCTATAGACTTCTGTCTATAAAGTCTATAGACTGTCGATAGACAAATCCTAGAGAACAGTCAATACAAATGCCTTAGACAGTCAATGGACAATCTATAGATTTATGGCCATACACTTTTAGTAGACTTTTGTCTATAGACAGTCTATAGACTATGAATAGACTAAAAGCAGTATCTATAGGAAATCAATAGTCAATAAGAAGTGTATAAACTGTCTATAGAAAATTTTTATAAGGGTTAGCAGTGCTGCTGGGGACGTCAACTACACCTAACATTTGTTCTCGGTATAAATCGATTATGTGTCCCTTTCCAGCTAAGTCGATGTTTCTGCGTCAGCAGAGGACGTATTTATTGCGAAGGAAATCGAAATTCTAAAACTTTTCCCGTCATTGGGTTTAACCTATTGATGTCCGAACCGACGAGACTCCGTGATCATCTATTTGGGAGGAGCACGAAGAACATACTTCCGGCACTACCAAGCGGGCTCCTACACTCTTAAACACGAATCAGCTTATATGGGGGTAAATAGAGAGTAAGTTCTCCTCTAGCGCACTCTTATTTATGGAGAGTAGATGCTGTCCAAGGGCCGGGGCATATTTCGATAACTGAACATACAGAACGCTCACTCCTGGCAACGGAGGCATATTCTCAATGCAAACCATAGTAACTTGAGCCGCCGCGGTGGCTCAGTGGCTATGGTGCTCGGCTGCTGACCCGAAAGACGCGGGTTCGATCCCGGCCGCGGCGGCTAGAATTTCTTTGGAGGAGAAATTCTAGAGGCCCTGTGTACTGTGCGATGTCAGTGCACGTTAAAGAACCCCAGGTGGTCGAAATTTCCGGAGCCCTCCACTACGGCGTCTCTCATAGCCTTAGTCGCTTTGGGACGTTAAGCCCCACAATCCAATCCAATCCATAGTAACTTGATGCAGTTAGAGGACGAAGCTTTGTAAAAGCGGCGGCGGAAGTCTTGACGTTTGCAAATAGTGGAGATTGAAACCCCGGTTAAAATTTTCGTAACTTATACAACTTCGCTTGTTTTGAAGAGGGAATTTGTCTTGCATTGCCAAGCGTAAGTAATCTGCATTTTTAGCGACGTAAATCTACCCCAGGGATTGGGTAGCTTACCCTGCACCTAAATGGGAATGGGCTAGAGGACAACTTACTCTCTTTCTACCCCCATATTAGCTAAGAACGTTGGTTTATGGGGTTTAACGTCCCAAAGCGACTCAGGCTATGAGGGACGCCGTAGTGGAGGGCTCCGGAAATTTCGACCACCTGGGGTTCTTTAACGTGCACTGACATCGCACAGTACACGGGCCTCTAGAATTTCGCCTCCATCGAAATTCGACCGTCGCGGCCGGGATCGAACCCGCGTCTTTCGGGACAGCAGCCGAGCACCATAGCCACTGAGCCACCGCGGCGGCTATTAGCTAAGAAGTTTATATATAAAGTCTTATAAAGTAAGAAGTTTATAAAGGAGGGAGCGGCCCCTCATATGTAGAAGTTTATAAAGTCTACATATGAGGGGCCGCTCCCTCCCAGCGTGGCCCACACCACCAGTGAATACCGGTGTAGCCTAACGTCAGGGGTCCTAAATACCACTAACTTACATTAATAGGCCGATCAAGCTTTCTTCTAAGTACGAGATGAACAAAGCACGGACCTACTGGCGATTACGGACCTGTCGAGAATATTTTTTCGTTTTTATTTTTTCCGAACGGAGCTTTGACGTCTTATGCTTCCAAAAATTTACTTCAGGTCAGCGTGTGGATCATACACATTATTTCAAACAATACAAACCGGTACACTCGTCGCTAGCAGCACAGGTAATCTGCCCGATATTGTTAATGGATGGTTTCACTCTGGTCATTCGTATGAACAGCCGTTGCCAATACATTTGCAATATATGGTCGATAACCTGTGCTCCTAGGGGTAACTCCACGGGATCAAATCTATTTCCAGAAATATTGGAGGATATCTACGGTGGCTGCTGGCATTTTGCGGGCTCTACTATTCTCAGGCCCTCCAGACGTGAAAATAATCTCCTTAGGAACCTATTGAGCCGCCAGCCTGTACTCTTCATTTCTATAAATGGAAAGATAGTTCTGATGGAACTGTGGATTCTCTAACCATTATATTCTGACAATACTGCTACAATTCATGGCACTATCTCAGCATGTTTACTTGTTGCCAGCGCATTTAAGGCCAAGTTAAATATAGCATGCAAAATGACAACTTTCTCAAACGCACTAGTATCTGTCATCGCAAATAGCCCGTTTCACAAACAGACGACATTTCTGGTAGCTTTTAGGGCCAGACGCATAGTGTTACAAAGCCCGCAAAAGGGCCGGTTTTCCATTTGGAGCGCTTGTAATTACGGTCTCGTAAAACATATTTCTTTACGAAGTCCTTCCCAAGCACCACAGCTAATCGGCCCAATATATGCGAAGGTATTGGCAAATTACGGTCCAACAAAGAGCCGGAGTGAAACCATTCGTTTGCAATATTGGTCCGATTACCTTTGCTGATTGGGTTCAGTTAGTTATATCGAATCATGAAAGCGCATAACCTTTACGTCACACACAGCGGCTTCTCATTAGAACGCCTAGGACAAACTATGGTAAACAAATGTTAAGGCATAGTCTTCCCCCCTTCTCAATGATATTACAGATGCTGGTCTGAACATTTCCTCTTCCAGTCAAGTAAATTTGTGTCAACATTTGTGTTCATAAGTGTGTGGTCGTCTCTATGTTAGACATTCAAAGTGTTGAATTAATTGCTTTAGCCTGACGAGTCCATTTTTTTACCTTGTAATGTATACTGCAAATAGTCATTCATGTTTTGGTTGTTAATATTTTTGATACTCTGTTTTGTACTGTCACAATGCATTAAATTTGCGACTTCATTTTAACTTAATCTAGGATAAATAGGAAATCATTTTGTGTATCACCGTTTCACTTCAGCGATGTATTTGTTGTCTTTGGAGTGCTGCCGTCTAGTTTGTTTGGGGGGCTCGAGAGCCTGTCAAGCTCATTGGAGCTTTTTTCTCTCGATGTTCCTCCTCACTGTTGAGTAAATAAAATCAACTTCAACTTCAACATCTTCCTTCTTGCGCCAAAGGTCGCTCTGTGGCCGCTGAAAGTGGACAGCTCCAACGGGACCCTGTGGCAGTGGTACGAGAAATTCTGCGTCTCGTGCCAGCCACTCGGCAACTTAACCAGTGTCCGAGAGCCGACATCGGAGGCCAACTCCACGAGCCGCCGAGCGACGCTGATGAATTACTGGTTGCACATCAACTCCATGTTCTGGAGCCTGACGGCGGGACAGCGCGAGCTGATGCAGCTGCAGTGGCAGGGGGACACGCTGGACCCGTTTCGGTACGAGCCGCTGACCAACCGGCTTCGGGTCTCGCACGCTGCCCTGCGCCACCCGTTCTACCATCCGGACAGCGGCGAGGTCTTCCCTGCCAATCTCGGTGGACTCGGGGCCTCCTTCCTGACTCATGCCCTGCAGATGTTCGTGGCGCCGGTGAGTCTCAAAGGTGCTGGCGGTAGCAGAGCACGAGCATGTTTGTTGTAGCCTCGTACCCAACAGTTCTGGAGAAAAGCATTTTTTGAGCGGGTAACCTTTTATGACCGCAATTTTTTCATATAATGTATGACGTCACTATATATTATTTATTTATTTATTTATTTATTTATTTATTTATTTATTTATTTATTTATTGTTTCCTCAAGGGTCCACAGGGGACATTACATGAGGGGTGGGCAAACAAAAGAGTTAATATGAACACAGATGGTCTTCAATGGCGGTTTTGAATGGAACAGGATTGATGATAGTCGCCACTTCGGATGGAAGGTCATTCCAGTCATTGGCTGTTCGAAGAAAAAATGACTTTTTATATGTTTCGGTGCGGGCCCGTTCAGGGTAGACGGCGTTAGGGTGACTATTACGAGAAAAGCGATGAGCGCGTGTAATCGGGGCAGTTTCATGATCGGAAGTGTGATAAAATTTACGATACAGCGAAAGACGGGCGATTTTACGCCGACAGGCCAGTGTTGGGAGATTAAGCTGAGATTTTAGGGCTGTAACGCTAGTATAGTGAGAGTAGTCTGAACAATCAATATATCCGCAGATCAGCCGACGGCAGCCTCGATTTTTTTTCTTGCAGTGCGCGACCATGTCTGTTGCGGTCTTGTACCCAACTATCCTGCACAAAAGCATTTTTTGAGCGGGAAGCCATTTATTAACGCAATTTTTTCACATAGTGTAAGACTTCACTTTAACAATCAATATATCCCCAGATCAGCCGGCGGCAGTCTTAATGAAATAGACCTGTCCGCGTCTACAATACATTACCGAAGTGTGCCTCATTTAAGTCTACCGTATACAGCTAACGAATACCGAAACAAAACACATCATCCATATTCTCGCCCATGCACAGGAATAAAACTTACCGGCGCTAAACTGGTTCACTAAGCAATGATTCCTGATATCAGGAAACCTTTTCAGCACGTCCAATAAAAAACTTCGACATCACTGCAGCGACCCGCACTGGAGCAATGCAAAAGCAAAACGTCCACACACTCTATAGACGTCCGTGGCTGTTCTGACGTCCATGTACTATATCGACGACCGTGACTATTTTGACGTCTAAGTGTATTTTTGGCATTTAATTACATCTAATCAACCAAAATTTTCCCACTACAATATGTTATCACACAATATCTGTCACAAACACACTTTCACACGTTTGTCTTCAGACAACGACATGATCGTGCGGACAAAATTTGAGGACACTTTATGCTGACGCGAAAGAGCCACATAATGGTTTCGCATCAATAAAAAACCTTTGAAGTCCGTCGCCATGTTAACGGGGTATTATTTAGTCTCCTTGGAAAATAATAGCACTTGAGGCGCCAGCATCACACAGCCCCGAAAGCCGCTTCACTTGCGACCTCTGCTCACGCTTGCAGGTTGCCGACATCGACCCCGGCGTGCCCCTGCCAGCGTGGCCAGAATTCGGGGGCTTCGCCGCGCTAAAGGGGATCCACAACTGTAGCGCTGAAGTGCTGCCCAACCTGCAAGACGTCGTCGCCTTGGCGCTCGCCTGGCACGCACTGCAGGCCAAGGCAGAGACTGCGGCCGACCGCGGGTCTCCCTCCCAAGTCACCCGCCTGGCCATCAAGGATGAGCGTCGCGTGACGCACTTTTACAGCGGAGACCAGCTCTTCTTCCTCTCCTACTGCCGAAGCAGGTGGGCCTCCCCAGCAGCACGGCTAATCGGCCCAATATTGGAAACGTATTGTCAAAGGCCGGTCCTACCAGAGTGAAACCATTCATTCCCATTCCCTGGTGGTTGAATTTCCGGAGCCCTTCACTAAGGCCTCCCTCATAGCCTGAGTCGCACAGGTAATCGGCCCATTATTGCAAACGTATTTTGCAAAGGCCGGCCCTACAAAGGACCAGAGTGAGACCAACCATTCCCGGGTGGTCGAATTTCCGGAGCCCTTCACTAAGGCCTCCCTCATAGCCTGAGTCGCACAGGTAATCGGCCCATTATTGCAAACGTATTTTGCAAAGGCCGGCCCTACAAAGGACCAGAGTGAAACCAACTATTCCGGGGTGGTCGAATTTCCGGAGCCCTTCACTAAGACGTCAGTCCCTCATAGCCTGAGTCGATTTGGGACCTTAAACCCTCATAAACCAAACTAAACCAAACCTTTCATTGCTCATATTGGGCCGATTACTTTAGCCCCCGCGGTGGCTGAGTGGTTATGGTGCTCGGCTGCTGACCCGAAAGCCTCGGGTTCGATCCCGACCGTGCCGGTTGAATTTCTATGAAGGAGAAATTCTAGAGGCCCGTGTACTGTGCGATGTCAGTGCACGTTAAAGAACCCCAGGTGGTCGAAATTTCCGGAGCCCTTCACTAAGGCCTCCCTCATAGCCTGAGTCGCACAGGTAATCGGCCCATTATTGCAAACGTATTTTGCAAAGGCCGGCCCTACAAAGGACCAAAGTGAAACCAACCATTCCCGGGTGGTCGAATTTCCGGAGCCCTTCACTAAGACGTCAGTCCCTCATAGCCTGAGTCGATTTGGGACCTTAAACCCTCATAAACCAAACTAAACCAAACCTTTCATTGCTCATATTGGGCCGATTACTTTAGCCCCCGCGGTGGCTGAGTGGTTATGGTGCTCGGCTGCTGACCCGAAAGCCTCGGGTTCGATCCCGACCGCGCCGGTTGAATTTCTATGAAGGAGAAATTCTAGAGGCCCGTGTACTGTGCGATGTCAGTGCACGTTAAAGGACCCCAGGCGGTCGAAATTTCCGGAGCCCTTCACTAAGGCGTCCGTCCCTCATAGCCTAAGTCGATTTGAGACGTTAAACCCCCATAAACCAAACTAAACCAAACCATTCATTGCCAATATTGGGCCAATTACTTTATCCGCCGCGGTGGCTCAGTGGTTATGGTGCTCGGCTGCTGACCCGAAAGACGGGGGTTCGATCCCGGCCGCGGCGGTTGAATTTCTTTGGAGGAAAAATTCTAGAGGCCCGTGTACTGTGCGATGTCAGTGCACGTTAAAGAACCCCAGGTGGTCGAAATTTCCGGACCCCTTCACTAAGGCGTCTCTCATAGCCTCAGTTGCTTTGAGACGTTAAACCCCATAAACCTAAACCAAACTTGTGCTGTTTGGGACAAGTGTCCGCTTTGGTTAATACGTGGGATCTCTTATCGCCCGCTGCTGATAGATTGTGCAGAAGGTCTCTGCAAGGCGGAGGGCATTCGCGTTCCGGGCGGTTTGTTTGGCTTAGTCATGGCGATGATTGTAATGATGGTGTGAGTGGCCAGCCCTTTGTATCGGGCGGTCCAGAAAAGGTTCCCGATTAGGCCGAAATGCATACAATAAAAGAGCGAAACGCTGAGGCAGCGTATGAGTATCGAACGTTAGCAATATCGAACGAATATTGCGTCATTAGCCACCTTCGCTATATTCGGTACAAATTTTTCGTTATATCCGGATATCTTATCGGGATATCTAATTTTTAAGCTAACGTATACAACGCAAGAATATAAATCGTTAGACACCACTTGGAACGTCCTACGTAAACTAGTTTGGTCGTAATTAACGTTTGAAGTTTCAAAAAGTCACGGTTTGCGGAACCAAAGGTCGTCGGTGCGAATCCCTGTGACTAGCTACGCTTTGATTCGACTAGTAATCTTATGCTCCGTAACGCGCTGAATCGTTTGATACCACTGAGAACATTCTATACCACCCACTATTCCCACTTGAATCACCTAGTGTTTCATGCTAACGCGACCTTGACTAATGCGAGTATACGAGCTAACGCTCGGAAAGCGCGCAGTCACCTTCTGCATACGTAGTGAGGTTGTGAGTGGCTTTATTGTTTTCTTTGTCTAGACTATCTTCTTTCCTGTGTTTCTCGAGCTTCACTCCGAGAATATTTGTACTTTTGATTTGAATGTCTGTTGTATGAGGTGTCAATGTAAAACAAATATTTGTGATAAGACGTGTATTTTGCTGAAGGCATACAGGCCTGTAGCACTGAGCACGAAGACAGATTATAAGGAATGTTTAAAAAGCATTTTCGACCTGGAGCTGTAAAATTTGTCCACTTTCGTAGGAAAATTCAGATATAAGAAGATATATTCGCATTAACGCAGACCAACCAAACTTTTGCTCAGGTCGCAAGAGGATATGTTTCGACTTCCTTGGGTAACCCTCTACAGATCCTATTCAAAACAAGTTGATGAAAGCATATGTGTTAAAAGCACTTGCTGTTGGGCTAGTTCGTTTTGGTTCATGTTTAAATATTTAACGGCGCAAAAAAAAGACGAAATACATAGGTACACGACAAGACGAAGCGCCAACTTCCAGACGAAACATTATCGTGCGTTTCGTCTGTTTTTTTGCGCGGTTAAATATTTAAAAATCAAACGACATGGAAGATCAAAACAGACAGCGAAATTTTGAGGCGTCTAATCAGCGAGGGTTTAGGGCGAAAAACGATAAAAATTCAATCATTATTTTTTTATTTGTGTGTCCCGCAGGTGTGCAGGCAGACAGCGCGTCGGAAGCCCACGCCTCCCCGACTGCAACGCCGCCGTGCGGAGCATCGCCGACTTCGGTCGCACCTTCAACTGCACGCTGGGATCTCCCATGGTTCCGCGGGATGCGTGCCACGTTTCCGAATTTCTCTGACGTCGAAATCGAAGCTCATGAACACTTTATTTACCTTCCCTTTTCTTTCTTTTTCTTTTTCTTTGCAATGCCATCCCTGCTCCTACAGCTTCTTTCTTTCTCTCGTTACCGTATTTACTTAATCATCATTCATCTATGCGAAAGATCCAGTCGCGTTTTATGTCCGGGAGGTTGAGCTGTTCTTCAGTTGCTGTGACCTGCAACCCTTCAGTTTGAGAAACATAAGTTTTGTGATATGTATGTAGTAGTCAAGCATGAGCAATTCACGATGCGCGAACGTTGTATCGCCGGTGCATTACGGGACATTTCTGGTGAACTTTATTTAGACTGCGCAAATTCGAAGGAAAACGCATGTGTATGGTGGGGCTTGTAAGACAAGTATTTTACGCATCACCCTGATTGCTTGAACTGTGCAAAGCCCGCTAAAGAATGTTCCAGAAGCGTTTTGGAGTCGAACCTACGCAACTTCAGTACGTGAGGTCAAGGACCTCCAGTGAAGTGCTGCTCGTAAGATTTCTGGAATAGATTGTGGATGTGACCCTGTAAATTAGTGGCTACCCCACTCTTTTGAGGTCAGGATGCTTCTAGAGGATTCAGCGGTCATATGTCGCATTGTGTTTTGTAAATCGGTGGCTTTTTGTAATTCCAACAGTCATTTTCGGCGAACAATAAATGTCCTTGCTGAGACAATCAACGCACATCGCATTTTACCTTTCTCCTTTAGGATTAGTTTTGCTAATTCTAACGTGGCCATGTGACACAGCTGTTAGGGCAGAGCGAAAAAATTCATCTTTTGAGTTGCGATGTTTCCTTTCATACGTCATGATCATCATGGTCAACCTAACTACGTCTCCCGCAATACAAAATCCTATCTCGCATGCCATTTGAAGGGCAACCGGTGGGATTACACACATGCGTATCGTGTGTATCTGAAATGTTTTTTCAAGGCTGTCTATACAGTCTTTTGACCTTACGTCTTGATTATACCCACTCAACACCACCTTGTAAGGTAGCACATAAGTAACCCTCTACATATGTTTGCTTTCGGCGGTTGGAAACGTCTCAATTTAATACGTCCCCTGCAATACAAAAGCCTATCCCGCATGACATTCGAAGGGCAACTGGTGGCATTATACGCTTTCGTATGTTGTGTATTATAATTTTTCCAAGGCTGTTTATGCAGTCTTAATCTTCCGTCCTGATTATACCTAGTTATCAACACCACCTTGTGAGGTTGCACATAATCGACCCTTTCATATGTTTGCTTTCGGCGATAGTAAACATCTAACTTTATTTAGTGTGCCCTTCACCACTATTTAAAACACTTGGCTCGAGTAAGCTTGAATACTGTTTGTATATACCGCATGGTTAATCCAGCTAACCGCATTTCAATGTCCATAACCTTGTAATGGACTAAGAAATTATGGCCAACGACAGATTGTGATTCACATTGCATAATATGGGAGCAAAAGACGCCTTAAAGCGGCGGGCGTGTTATATTTGTCCATGGACGAGGTACCTTGTCTTTTCAACTACTTTCGCACAGGAACTAAAAAAAAATAGCCCGATTATTATCCAGAGCCTACATGGTGTTCTATCAAGCAAAGGAACAGGACGAAAACCAAATCAAGGCGGACATAACGCGATTGTGTGCAATACAAACAAGAGTGCATGACGTGATGCTTCCTATAGAAAACTAAATCCTGGAGCCAGGTCTTCCTCTAATCGACACAGCAGCGGTTTATCTTCCACATAGGGTCTCCCGGCTTGCAACCAAAGGCATCGGCGAACTCCGGCAGGTTCGCCACCCCAAACAGGCAGGATGCGTAGGCCGTTGCGAAGTCCAGCGTGTTGGAGCCGCCCCGTGATGCATTGCGAGCCGTGCACAGAGATAGGCAGGCGCGTTTGAAGAACACAGCATTCGAGGAGCGGACGCGTGGCTGGTTCTTGGCGTCGGTACGGCGGTCGTATTCGCACTTGGCATCGTGCGCCAGGCGCATCGCTTCTACGACGCTGAAAGCGTCGTCGAACTGGTCGTCCCTGAGAGGCTCGTGGAAGTGGGCCGAGACCCGGGAATAACACTGCTGTAGGGAGGAATAGTTTGCCAACGTGCTTAAGCTCCATTGAGAGCCAGAGCCGCTGGTCGTTTCGTTGTCGGCCACCGCCATCCCTGCAGCCGTCGTCCACGTCGTCGCCTCCGGGTTGAAGGTTTTTCGGTCCAGGAGGGACAGTACCTTGCGGGCCAAGTGCATTACCACAACTGCGATGTTAATGAATTTGTCGCCCTTTACGTTTCTGTAGTACAGCGGAGCAACGGAAAAGGTGGCCGGCACGTAGATCTTCAAGGATTCGGGGTCAATGACCAGGTCCGAGCCTGCGAGGATCTTGTTGTCATTGTAGTCGCTGCTGTTCATCGTAGCCATGAAGAGGCAGTTCTTGACGTCACGGGCCCGTAGCGTCACCATGTTCGAAACGAAGCCGTCGACCTTCATGTGTTTACTGCTGTGACACTCGACTGCCTGCTTCGTCATTTCGGTGCCGTAGAAGCGATGCATGCGGATCTTGGCAAGTTTTCCAAGCGTAGCGCTTCGATCGCGTTCGCTCATCCAGGACCGGCTTCGTACGATGATATTCGTCCGTGCAGCGATGAAATCTACGTAGTTGTCAAAGGCCACTTCTATCTCCTTGTTAACAGACAGGAAGCTGCTAATGAGGTGGAGCCAGATATCTTCGTATGCCTCGGCGGTCGCCTGATAGCAGACGTCCTTGATGACGTCGGCAGCGCGGTTCTCGGAGAGCTCATAATCGTATTTCAAGACGTTCCCAACGAGAAGAGTGAAGATATACACGGGCCTCGCGGCCGAATGGGTGTCCACTAGAACGGCCTTTAAGTCTCTGCAAATTGCGTCCGCTTGTGTGATCATAATATTGACCTGTTCTGGCAAGGACAGGTCCTTCTCGAGGACTTTTCTCCAGAGCTTCGCTGGGAAGCCCTGGCAGTTGGTATCATCCAGCTTCTGCTGGGTTGTGCTGTCCTGGACTGCCCTTTTGGCCCTCGTGATATCTAGGTTAAGTACCTCCTCGATAACAGCGTCGCTGGCTTGTTCTTTGCCAATCATCTTGACGGCGTTGCGCACATAGTTGGCGAGGTGGTCGTGATACATCGGCCGGACCAAACCGTGTAAAGGTGGGTGCCTCCTGATTTGGAGCGTCCTGTTCGTTTCTCTGAGTGTAGCGTCGATGCTCACGAGCGTGTGGAAACGGTTCACAAGGGACAGGTGAAGGACGTTGTGAAAGAACTGCTCCCAGCTGGTTTCGGCGAGCCACTTTGACATGGGCAGGTTGAGAGCCTGAAAGACCAGACGCACGCGATGGAAAGTTACTTATTTCGCTTTGTTTTCTTAACGAACACCTGCGAATTCTGGTCGTTGTACAAAAACGTAGTTAGCTATTTTTGGTCCTGTTAGCATTAACTGACAGCACAGCACAGATTTTCCGCTAGCCTCTAAGTAAGGAAAGAAAAAGGTATTTATTTTTACTGGGTCAGCATCGCGGTTCACGCATTTCTACTGAGCTGCACGTTATAAGGAACAAAAATGAGCGAAAGGAAAGGAATGACTCAAGAAGCCGAGTCATAGGGAAATTTTATATTTAAAACTCAATAGCCATTCCTTCTTTTCAGCTGATACTGTTATGTTTCAGGAACTGCTTTCTTACGCTCGCAACAGTCTCATAATTATTTGTTCAATGGGTATAGACTTCTGCGTCATGTTTCTCACGTGTGATTTTGACATCACCGGGGCTCATGGTTGCCAGCGGTGGCCATTCACTGACGAAAGTAATCTTTTTATGGAGGGACACCTGCTTATCTTTTTGAAGATTCGCCTCTACTGGCGACTGTTGAACTGCTGGCATTGATATTCGTCGCGACAATAAACGGAATCACAAATGATCTTTTTGTACGAAATGCAAAATCCAAATTTTTGCTTGGCTGCTGACCCGAAAGACGCGGGTTCGATCCCGGCCGCGGCGGTTGAATTTCTTTGGAGGAGAAATTCTAGAGGCCCGTGTACTGTGCGATGTCAGTGCACGTTAAAGAACCCCAGGTGGTCGAAATTTCCGGAGCCCTCCACTACGGCGTCTCTCATAGCCTTAGTCGCTTTGGAACGTTAAACCCCATAAACCAACCAACCAACCAAATTTTTGCTATCGTGGAAGGCGAACGTTTGTATGTATGGCCAAACAATAATAATGCGTATGTTGGCGAACCCCAAATGGAACAAATTAACAGTGGTCTCAAAAGCAGCAGTGGTCCAAAAAATTACAGATGACGTCGGTATCAAAGAAAAATAAAATTGATTCCGAAGGTGCGTGCAATGGGACACGGGACTTTCTGATTGCGATGTGAGCATGTGACCCATTGGCCACTAAAACGCGTTGCTTCTTTGCGAACAAAGCTGGACGTAGTATATGAGTTTCCTTACGGCTCTATGAGTAGGTGTGTCATTAGAAAGGAAGAGAAAAAACAAGTAAGCATATAGAATAAAAGGCAATTAAAGAAACAATGTTCTCGCATTCAAAGAACGTAAGCAGTCTTAAGTTCCCCGTAATTTTTTTACTGACTTCTTTGTTGTGAATTTCGGTAACCAAACGAGTGCTTTTCGCATTTTACACGCATTGATATGTGACGTCCTATTTTGACAACGTGCTTCTAAATTAATAAATCAACCTCGAGCTTAATTTTTTGTGCGAGAGCACTTCTTAACGCGGTGAAAACCTAGAATCTCGTGTGAAGCCTCGGAGTAACTTGGGGAAGCTCGGGTTGGTTCGGAGGAGCATCGCACAAGCTGCGGCCTATGGGATGGTGACCTTGAAGGTGACCTTGACCTAACCTAGCATAGTAACAGCCCATGGAGAAATAAAATAAACATTGCCGCCACTGGGTTTCGAACCTGCGGCGGCGGGGAACAGATTTTCTTCGCTGGGTACTGCACGAAGAAACTACGCTATCGCCGCAGCAGATCCCGCCTCGTGTTAAACTGCACCACACTCTCGCGCACTGCATGGTGGTCCACTTTTACCATCGGACGCTTCTTCACCCGCCCAAGAGACCATCACCCTAATGAAAAGGCTCAAGGTGTAAGGTAAAAGACCCCCTGCTCGAAGTGCTCTGCATCGTACTATATTTGAAAACCAAAGAACTTCCCCGAAACGATGAATTCAGCACAAAGCGGATGTCAAACATATGAACAGAGATTAGAGAGCGGTGGCGGAGCACTGCGATGCATGTGACCAAAAGGTTACCTCGTTTATTGATATCTGTCTGCCTTGACCCTCCCACACTGCTCAACATTTAGGACAGCGAAGGCGCCTCTCATATACTACATGTAGGAATGCCCCCAACCCATGGCAGTTACCCCGTATCCAACATCTCCCTCCTCACGGGAGGCAGCTCTGCCGTCAACTCAACGCTCTAGCCAAACATGGTTCACGGATAGAGCTCTACGTAAGGCGCAGGTCCGTAAACTCTTGGACAAGTAGAATCTCGCCCTTGAGAACATTTTGTTCTTCTAAAATGAAGTTTTTCCTCCTCCCCACCGCAAACTTCTTCATCTCACATGCCGACCTAACATTCTGTCGACCGCTGCTACGCCTGCCTGGATAAGTATATATGATAGCTTTAACTTATCCTCACTGTCTCTTAAATGCACCTCTGCTACACGTTCAGCGTGCATGCCCGAGTGGAACGCTCACCTTGAACAGCTCTTGCGCAGAGGCCGCGATGTCGGTCTGCTGCTCCAGAAACGTGAGGCAAGACCGGTAGAAGAAAGCAGCACCCTGGCGGAGCTCGTGGTAGTCCCCCTTGGTGTAGTCCTTGGTGAGAGCCTGGTGCCACACGTCAGTCATGTTGCGGGCCACATCGATCATGAAGGAGGACGGGTTCTTGGTGTCGCGCATCCAGTGGCCGCATACGTGCCGGTAAAAGTCATGGCAAGGGCTCACGCTAGGGTCCATGAAGCTCTCAGTGAGACGCACGACCTGCGCAGTAAGAAAGAGGGCATCAAGGGTGAAGAAGCCGGACTGGTTGGTGCGGATCCATTACGGTGCAAACAGAGCGAAGGTAACTAGGACACAGCGAAGACACCGAAAGCACATCTGTTGTCCATGTTTTCCCTTGTAACATAACCTCCCTGTCTCCTCTTCCACCTCCTCCTCCTATGTAACAGGCGAAGGCGGGCTAGTTAGTGGTTGACAATGGAAAGCACAGGACAAAACGCGTTTTGTCATGTGATTTCCTCTCTTCATCCCCCGTCGTTTTGCGCGGTTGCAATATGCACTCCATTGCCCATGTCTTCGCTGCATTCACTGCACAGCTGCTGAAATTTAGTGGTGCACACCGTTTAAGGAACGAGACACGAGAGCAGAGACAAAGGACAGCTAAGCGATATTACTGCGTCCTTGTACTCGTGAATAGTACATGCGGCACTGTGCACCCATTGCTACTAGTGTGTGTCTGTTTTCTCGGCACCGTTCAAATCGTATAACGAAGAGATATCATTGCAATACATTATTACAATGGCAGCTTTGTGAGAGACTCTGGTAACGATTAGTGTATGAAGTACGTATTATCTCAGGTGGAAGCCACGTCCCAGAGTTCTCAAGAAACACATCTGCCTACCTGAAACCGAAAACTCTCGCGTTCGCATATGCCATCCATAGTAAAGAGAAGACAAGGGTTTTTTGCCTTCTTCGATTTCTTAAGACAAAACAAGGTGAACAAGACAAGTCCTCTTGTCGAAACGTTGGCATAGCACTCTGAGCCCCCCCCCCCCCCCCCTCCCTCTTGTTCGCTTTGCGCAAGCCGCCTATTGACGACACCACCCAGATGGTCATGAGTGATAAGGTTCATGACCCACCTGTGCTGTCCAGGTGAACCGGGAAGTGGGTGACGTCGTCGCTTCATTCCCAAACAGCACAGGTAATCAGCCCAACATTGCAAATCGACGGTTTCACATTTGTCCCTTGTAGGACCAGTTTTTGCCAATACGTTTCGAATATTGGGACGATTACCTGTGATGCTTGGGTTGCTTCAGGGGAAAGAACTCCCCTGGAACCAGATAAGGTACACTCTAAACAGGAAGGTGTGAAAAGGAAGAAAACGTACTCCCTTTTTACCCCCATATAGGTGTATTTGTGTTTAGAGTGTACGCGCCAGGAAAGAGGAAGTGTAGGTTAGAGACCAAGCTGGCCGAGTGGCTCTTTTCAAAAGGCGATGACGTCACCTCTTGGCACTGTTCGCCGACGCAGGGCTGGTCCCTGAGAAAGTGCTTGTGCCGCAGAATGCCCATAAACGTCAGGATGGCCGTGATGCCTCCGAGGGCAAAAACAAAGCCCATGGCAAGAACCCGCAGCGAGATAAAGTCTACGCCACCTGCGTGAATGGAAAAGGCACTAATTAGTCGATTTTATTCGTCAAAGCTGTGGCTACGAGGCATGCAGTTCTTAAGGGCGCCGATTAAGTTCGAGTCAACTGGGACTTTTTGATGCACAGTCTTGGTCAAAAGTCTTAAGGCCAAAGGCTTTTCGCTTCATTCACATAACAGAGCCACTACGGCATTATTAAAGACCGAATGACTTGAAGAGCTGCCAGAAGGTTTCTTTTTGCGGAAGACAAGCTTCGTACCTGGCTTGTGTCTTGAATGAGCCCCTACGCGGAGCATTTTAGGAGCGTTCATTTTGCTGTAGCTGGACGCTGTGGCCTTAAGACTTTTGACCTAGACCATGGATGCGTGCCAGTCAATAGATTCAATGTGCGCTTCGTATGCGAAAAGATGTCAAGGCGTTCATGTAGCCAATGGGGGCGAGGACTAACTTTGAAGGTTTTATCGGGAAGGCTTTAATACTTCTGGAAACGAAGATATGCGAAACAGGTCATTAAGAAAGTACTAAAAATATAGTTTAGTGAAGCATCGAAGAAACGGCTAGTCGTACAGAAATAAAAACCTTTGAGGTCAGTGCGGCGACCCACTTTGGAGCAATACGAAAGCAAAACGTCCACATACAATATCCAAGTCCGCGGCTGTTCTGACGCCCATGTACTATATCGACGTCCATGGCTATATTTACGTCTAAGTGTATTTTTTCGCGTTCTTCACATTTAATTAGTGAACTTAAGCCGCCGCTGTGGCTAAGTCGTTATGGTGCTCTGCTGCTGAACCGAAAGATGCCGCCCGCGGCCGTCGAATTTCGATGGAGGCGAAATTTGGAGGCACGTGTACTGTGCGATGTCAGAGCACGGTAAAGAACCCCAGGGGGTCGAAATTTCCGGAGCCCTGCACTACGGCGTCCCTCATAGCCTGAGTCGCTTTGGGATGTAAACCCCTTAAACCAGCCAAACCTAATTAGTTAACTTATTATATTTCATCAACAAAAATTTTCCCGCGGCAACATTTTATCACACACTATCTATCACAATCACACTTTCACACATTTATCTTCAGAGAACGACGTAATGGCGCGGACAAATTTGCGGAGACTTTTTGCTGACTCGACACAGCCTTATAATGCGTTCGCATTAATAAATGAACATGCCCGTATATTACGTCTCGCTGTTGAGTGTTACACGCATGGTGTTCCTCAAGCTCAAGTGACGAGAAATGGGTGTCCAGGACACGCGAAGAGGCCAGTAAAGGCTTTTGCACAATTTGAACATGTACACTAATATAAATGAGACAATACAAGGCGTTCTTTGACATGACCAATAAATTTCTCCTCTCGACGGGTCATAAGTGGCGTTTTGGATGCAGCGAACTTGTTACCATGCGTAACTTCGCAATATGCGAAAGAATATACTCACTCAGGTTCGCTATCTGGGGTACCGGGTGCTGCTGCGCTGGTTCCTGCGGCTTTGCTGTTGCTAAGAAAGAAAGCAAGAAAGAAAGAGAGAAGGAAAGAAAGAGGGAAAGAAAGAAAGAAAGAAAGAAAGAGAGAAAGAAAGGAAGAGAGAAAGAAAGAAAGAAAGAAAGAAAGAAAGAAAGAAAGAAAGAAAGAAAGAAAGAAAGAAAGAAAGAAAGAAAGAAAGAAAGAAAGAAAGAAAGAAAGAAAGAAAGAAAGAAAGAAAGAAAGAAAGAAAGAAAGAAAGAAAGAAAGAAAGAAAGAAAGAAAGAAAGAAAGAAAGAAAGAAAGAAAGAAAGAAAGAAGGAAAGTGTCGTGTCCGGTCGCTGTGTTGAATGCAGCGAAAGACGCACACGGTACTTTAAGACTTCGTTTATTTAAAGCCGATGAGGGCGCGACCAGCGTCGACCGAGGCAGGAGCCGAACTGGCCGCCCGAAGAAAGGAGGGAGCGGAGAAACGTCCACGGGAGGGAGTGGCTTCCCAAAACAGGAGGAGGATGCGGGGGCGCACCATGGGGGGGCATCTGGCGACAGCGTGCGACGAGGGGCAAGTGGTCGTTAGGAGGAGGATGCGAGTGGTCGTTAGGAGGAGGATGCGAGTGGTCGTTAGGAGGAGGATGCGAGGGCGCACACACACAAAAGCAATAAGGGGACACAACACTTCCTTCCCCCTTAGAAAGTTGCCTGGTATCGTGCAGGGGGTCGGCGCTCACGCGTGGAGGCGCGCTGGCTTTGTGCGCTCGGGGGAGAAACACTTGTAGGCTGGCTGTTGTTCGCTGTGTCTCCTAGGTCTGTCCTGGGCGAAGTCTCTTCTTCCGGGAAGAGGTGCCAGGCTATGTGGGAAGATGGTGCACGTGTTCTCTCCGCTGGCGGACAGCTCTCAGACGGCGTCGTAAATCTACGCAGCTGGTTGAGATGTCGGCGTGCTACTGTGCCATGTATGTTGACGAGCCAAGAGCGCAGGCCTATGCGTCTGACAATTGTAGCTTCCTCCCAGCGTGGCTTTTTCAGAAACTGTCGGGCGAGGACGCGCTGCCCCTCATTAAGCGTGCCGCAGCGCGGAATTGCTTTTTCTTCCCGGAACGTCTCTGCCTTTGGCTCGGGGAGGATGGCTGTGAGCTGGGTTCGCATTTCACGCTCGAACATCATTTTCGAGGGGGTCTCGCCTGTTGTGCTCTGAACCGTCGTGTGCTGCTTGAAGAGAAAGCGCGCAAGGCGGCGCTGCAGCGAGCCTGTCTGATCTCTTTCAAGGGCGCGTTTTAGCTCGGCTACGTAGCGCTCGGCTTGTCCGTTTGTCGCTGGGTGGTAGGGGGCCGATGTAACTGATGAGATCCCGTTGTCGCGATAAAACTTGAGGATCTCCGCAGACACAAACGGTGTTCCGTTGTCCGACACTACCTTGCGCGGCAGGCCGAACGTTGCAAATAGTGATCGGAGGTTGTCAATGACTGCTGCCGAAGTCGTCTGTCCCATTTGCCTTATCTCAAGCCACTTTGTGTAGGCATCTACGACCACAAGGAAAGTGCAGCCCTCAATTGGTCCTGCAAAATCAATGTGCAGTGTGTGCCATGGTGTGTCTGGCTTTTCCCATTCTGGGACAGGAGCTTTCGGCGGGGCGCTCCGGCTGCTCTGGCAAGGCTTGCATTCTCGCACCACTGTTTCGATGTCGTTGTCAATGCCAGGCCACCACATGTAGCTTCTGGCACACTTTTTCATTGCAACGATGCCCCGATGTCCGGCGTGGATGAGAGACATAGCTTGTGCGCGTAGTTCTCTCGGCATCACAACTCGGGACCCAAATATGATGCAGCCGCGATGGGTGCTCAACTCTGTAGCTCGCCTGCGGTAAGCGTCGAAGTTGTCCCCTTTGAGTTTATGCACGTTGCCTTGTTGAACAGCTGTGTAAACTAGCCGGAGAGCTGCGCACTTCTGCGTAGATGCTGCAACTGTGCCTGCTGTAAGCGGAGGTTCTGGCAGTGCTTCGAACATCAGAACGTCTCCTGGTGGAAATGGTTCGTCAACAGTTGCGTCTAGTGGCAGACGGCTTAGCGCATCGGCGTTTTGATGTTTACTCCCATTGCGGTAGACCAGAGCGTAGTCGTACGCTGAGAGTTTGATGCACCAACGTGTCATTCGCGGAGACAAAGTTGGTGGCATAGGCCTTTGTGGTCCCAGAATGCCCAATAGCGGTCGGTGATCGGTTATAAAGGTCACCTTCCGGCCGGCAATGTACTGGTGAAAATGTGTCGCCGCGTAGACGATGGCTAGCCCTTCTTTGTCAAGTTGCGCGTAGTTGCGTTCTGCTTGCGACAACGTACGTGAGGCGAAGGCGATGGGAGCTTCCCTTCCTTGCTCGTCAGTTTGCGATAGAACCGCGCCGACTCCGTACGGTGATGCGTCGCAAGCCAAAAGCAGAGGCTTCCTTTCGTCGTAGTGGCGGAGGACTGTACATCTTCGAATCAGGTCTTTCAGGGCATCGAATGACTGCTGATGGCGTGGCGACCATGTCCATGTCACATCTTTCCGAAGGAGTTGGTATAAGTCGTTGGCCACGGTAGCTCTTTGTTCCAAGAACCGGTCGTAGAACGTCAAGAGTCCGAGAAAAGCCTGTAGCTCCTGCTTGTTTGTTGGAGCTCGTGCTTCTGTGATCGCTCGCACTTTGTCCTCGGTAGGGTGAATGCCTTCCGCATCAATTCGGTGTCCCAGAAATTGCACCTCTGGCACCGCAAAACAGCACTTCGATTTGCTTATGCACAAATTAGCGTTTGTAGCCTTTCGAGAACGAGCTCTAGGCGCACTGCATGCTCTTCAGTGGAAGTGCCACTGATGATGACATCGTCAAGGTAGACACAAACTCCTGGGATGCCCTGAAGCACTGTCTCCATGAATTTTTGAAATATGGCCGGGGCTGCAGCTACGCCAAAAGGCAGTCGCTTGACTTTGTACAAGCCTTTCAGTGTGTTAATTGCCAATAATTCAGCAGTTGACTCGCTCACCTTCAGCTGCTGATACGCCTGGGTGAGGTCCAATGTGCTGAAGACTCTTGCGCCACGTAGTACACTGAATACTTCTTCAGGTGTCGGTAGCGGGTAAGAGGACGCTTTAGTCGCAAGATTGACGGTGCTCCGGTAGTCTCCGCAGAGGCGTATGGTTCCGTTCTTCTTGCGAACTACGACAAGTGGTGTGGCCCATTCTGAATGCTGCGTCGGCTCGATGACACCTTGCTGCTCCAGTTTGTCCAACTCTTTTTCAACTGAATCTCGGAGAGCAAACGGCACCGGCCTGGCCTTCAGAAATTTGGGTTGCGCGTTGTCCAACAACTCCAGTGTGACCGGGGGCCCTTCGTTTCCTGGAATCTCTTCCGAGAATACTCTTTCGTATTTCTCTTGCAGTTGCTCAACCATGTTCTGGCTCGGCGTCTGGTGTATGCCGCATATCATCACGCCTAGTGGAGAAAACCAATTTCTCCCTAGAAGGCTTGATCCTGTGCCCTTCACAACAAGCAGAGGTAGCGTATGGGTCTGGCCGTTGTAGTTAACCTGCACGTTGGCAGAGCCCAATAGTGGCAGATTCTGTCCTGACCACGTTCGCAGGTGCGTGTCGTCTTGTTGCAGGGCGGGTGCGTCAGATGGCCATGAAGTTCGGAACGTGTCCTCACTGATCAGAGTACAGGCTGCGCCGGAGTCCACCTCGAACTTAATCAGCTGGTGATGTACGCTTACTTCTGTAAAAATCTTCGGTCGCGTGCCGAGATTCATGGTGTTCAGGTCGTACAACACAGATGGTGTTGCTGATGTTGTTCCATGGAGATCAGATAGCGGCGTATTCTCTGAGGCGTTGACGCTGTGATTAGGCTGGGAAGGTGACTTTATCTTGGCAAGTCTCCGTTTCGTAATGCATGCTCTTTCGATATGCCCTCGCTTGTGGCAAAAATTACACGTGGCTGACTGGAATCGACATCCCTGGGGGTTGTGTTGGTCGTCACACCGCCAGCAGCGTTGTGCCTTTTTGACCGATTTTACAACAACAGAAGGCTTGCGCACCTGGTTGCTTGTCTGGTGTACCGGCTCGGTGTTCCGGCGAATCCCTCTCTGCTGGTGACCGGCGCTCTCCGCTCGAACGGCGATGTCGTAAGCTTTGCTGAATGTGAGGTCCTTCTCAGCGAACAGGCGCTGCTGCAGTGACTCGTCACTCAGTCCGCACACAAATCTGTCGCGTAACATCACGTCCAAGGGAAGCATGGTGGTGTTAGCAGAAGAAGCTGCGTCTCCCTCCTGCCCGGTAGCTGTTGTCGACAGCGTTCCAAAATTGCAGTCGGCAGCAAGCTTCTTGAGCGCGGCTACGTAGGCGCTCACAGTTTCTCCTCCCAGTTGATCTCGTCGTTGGAAGCGAGCCCGGCTGTAGACCTCGGATGGCCTTGGGTCGTAGTGCTTTTGCAGCGCTTTTACGATGTCGTCGTAAGACACTGCCGCTGGTGTGCTTGGCTGAATAAGGGCGCAGACAGTATCGTAGGTCTGCTCCCCGCACAGCGTCAGCAGGTTGGCCCTCTTCAAGGCTGGGTCTG
The DNA here is from genome assembly GCF_055824585.1 of Amblyomma mixtum. Taxonomy (NCBI): domain Eukaryota; kingdom Metazoa; phylum Arthropoda; class Arachnida; order Ixodida; family Ixodidae; genus Amblyomma; species Amblyomma mixtum. Next base: position 103,980,109 of record NC_143020.1, read on the forward strand.
TGATGTTGTTAGCTTCAAAGTAGAACTGAAGGCGTCCAACCCACGATGACCACGATGAGCCGTTGAACTCTAATATCTGATTGGGAAACCCTCGCGTAGCCATGGCTTGTCAATAGCGTTGCGTAGCGCGGGTCGAATCCACTTTCTCGTCGTCACTGTCGTGTCCGGTCGCTGTGTTGAATGCAGCGAAAGACGCACACGGTACTTTAAGACTTCGTTTATTTAAAGCCGATGAGGGTGCGACCAGCGTCGACCGAGGCAGGAGCCGAACTGGCCGCCCGAAGAAAGGAGGGAGCGGAGAAACGTCCACGGGAGGGAGTGGCTTCCCAAAACAGGAGGAGGATGCGGGGGCGCACCATGGGGGGGCATCTGGCGACAGCGTGCGACGAGGGGCAAGTGGTCGTTAGGAGGAGGATGCGAGTGGTCGTTAGGAGGAGGATGCGAGTGGTCGTTAGGAGGAGGATGCGAGGGCGCACACACACAAAAGCAATAAGGGGACACAACAGAAAGAAAGAAAGGAAGCGCTTGAGGTGAGTGTTGCACAGGAGGAGTTCGTTGGAGTACCAAACTACGCCGAGCACCTATGGTGCAGTGAATCCATACTAAAGGTTCTAAACTTCCTGTGTCCCGTCGACCACAGATGTAAGCCGCGTAGTAAAGAGCACAGAGAGGTAGACCGTCAACAAAATTATAACGTGGTCTGTCACATTTCCAAGTCGCCGCGTTGAAGGTACTATAGAGGGGTTGCACGTGGCGTCACGGGCCCTGCGAAAGCAGGCTAAGCGTAGCTCCCGCAGAGCACAGCGGGGCGAGCGGCGATAAGCGAGTTGGATAAGCGCGCAAACATTGGCAGTGGTCCCGGTTCATTAGCATGGCGGCTGCTATGACGTAATCGCAAGGCATTCTCACGAACGTTGTACGAACTGGAAGGCTCATCAATGCCAGCCTTTTTGTGCATCATAACTATGTTGAAAAAGCTAAGGGAAGATTTCTTCAATCGCCCTTCGGAACGTGCGGAAGTATGGGCATCTCATAAAATCTTCATTTTAAGGTAAAGCCCTCTGCGCCTAACGATCACATCATTGGAGTCCAGAGGATAGCATAACCTTCAAGACGAAGGGGCACTGTTATCGTTAACTCCTGTAGAGCGTGGTCTTATTTCGGCCGTGCGTTTGTTGGACGTCGTAGAAAAAATGAGAAGCGATGCGGTTTTCCCACACTAGCTTCATAAATTTATAGGTGTGAAACAATCCTCCTGATCAGCGCTATTGCACGGCACACTTGCTTAATAGACGGCAAAAGTTCTGAGCATTGTTTTCTAATCACAAGAAAGATGTTGCTACTTACGATCTGCAGGAACGGAAGACTTGCGGTCCTTCTTCTTGGAAGCTGTGGTTTGTTCGAGATGTTGGCGAGCCAGAACACATCGCGCACTAGTTTTTTCGTAATCTCCCCTTATACCGTTGTCGGTGTAAAACGTGTTTAGGACAACAGCTTAGGACAACAGCAGAAAGCCAAGTGTACCAAAGACCAGAAAAAGAGTTTTCGCAGCGGACATGCGCCTGTATGAAATTTGTGACTGCACAGGGATTAACAAGAATGGCGATGTCGTTGAACAACACACCCTCGATGTTGTCTCCTCGAAAGTCTGCGTCGGTATTGATGGTTCACTTTCATTACTGGATGAAGCATTGATTAAGCGTAATAACTATAGCCTCATTTTTTTGAAGCTGAGTAGAAATGAAGAGTATTGTTGGGAGTGGTTCAGACAACAGTGGGAAAAAACTGAACGAATTTACGTACTAACCACGTGCCGACGTAATTATCGACAGCAAGCACAGTTGTCACATGGTTTTAAATTTGAAAGCATTTCAACAAAACCCCCCGCTTCTCTAAGGATCGCTTGAGGCTGCTTCTACTTGTAAATGTTTTGTTAGAATGAATGTAACCATCTAATCTTCGTCGGTTAAAAACTTAAAATGCCTGAAGGCGTTTATGGGTGCTTTTAGAATTAAATGCTCAAAGGCGTTTAAAAGAGCCTTTGAAAACATTCAGCAGTAATTGTAAGCAGGAAAAAAGGCTCTTTATGCGTTAATGAGCATGCGGCCGTTAAATAATGCTGGAAATGAGGTTTAGATAAGATTTGCAATTACTCTTGATGAACTGGGACGCAAAGGAGTCACCAAAATCTATGGCGTGCATAATGGTGATTGCGGCATTTACAGAAAATTTCTGCACCTATAGCGAAGGTAAAAAGAAGCAAACTTGCACAAGTGCACTTGCCAGAAATTTTAGATGTAGTCCTTGAGGCTGAAAGAAAAGATAGCAGAGGTTTAGCGCTTGTTAAACCTAGTGATACCAGCGAAAGCTCTGTTAAACATGGCGGCCCATCGCCGGAGTCGGTCCGGCGCGCGCCTCACCCATGGCGTCAGTGAAGCAGCTGTTATAACCCCCCCCCCCAGTCACGTGGTACTGCAGCGACGAGGCTCCGAGCGAGCGCAGCTGCGGCGCCTCTCCACAGCGAGTCACGTGGTATGACGTCATTTGCCGCACCTCCGCTCCGCCGGCTCAAGGTCAAACGCGCACCAAACTTGACCTTGAGAGTTGCAGTGTAAAGAGTAGAGCTTTCGCTCTCACACTCACCCGAAGCTCCCGCCGCTGTCTCCTCCTTGGCCGAGGCCTGCGGATCTGCGCAAGATGCCACCATGTGGTCGTGAGATGTCAGGTTAAAGTAAGGAGCAGAATTATCTGATTCTCTGTGGCATCGTTTCATGCACTATAATGCCCGCTAAGAAAGGCTTGCCTGTCGTTTTCTCCTTTCGCTTCTTCTTTGGCGACTTCTTCGTCTCTGCACAAGACATCGCCACCGTGTGGCCGTGAGACGTTTCAGCAAACAGAAAAGTGTTTTTCGAACAAGCGTAAAGCGGGAACATATATTTTAAGTGGAAAACTAGCGGAAAGGACGCCTTCACAAGTAGGAGAAGTACACAGGACAACGCTAGAACCAAACAAACTAATGACGTCCTGCGGCGGAAGATCGTTTTTGATGCAGTAGGAATAAAACCGGACTTCGCAGGAGAGGTAGGCGATGGTGCTGACGCAGAAGACAGTCTGTTTGTTTGGTTCCAGCGTTGTCCTGTGTACTTCTCCTACTTGTGAAGGCTACCTTTCCGCTGGTTTTCCACTTACCATGCACCGACTGGCCTAACAAGCTGCGCTTCTTCAGAACATATCTGTATCTGTACATTTTGTCGGCAAAACGAGTACACGCAAAAGAAGTGCGTGTATTCAGGCATGTCGGGAAGCTAGGAAGCGGGCACTGCGAGATGCAGCAGTTTGGCCGCGTATGAAACTTGCGAATGTAGTCCGGCAGATGATTGAGAGGCCGCGGTACTAAACGATGCCACAAAAGGTAGAGCGAAGAATTAAAGCTATACGCGAAGCAAGGGGGCGCTTCTTGAGAGCTTGGGTATTAATGCCGTTTTACTGCAATAAACACCGTGTGCGCTTAACGTGAGAATGTCACAATTAGTGCCAGACACTTACTACCAGAAAGAAGAGAGAGAACTTGATCATTCCTTGATGCATCCATGAAATTGTACATAAATTGTGTTCGAATGTGTAGTAAAATCCATGCAGTGCCGCAATTTGTTTGCTGTTTTTTTTCCTCTGTGTCAATATAATACGGTTTTCCTCAAGTACGGTGTAATAATTGTTTGCAGTCCAATGTATTTAATATTGTTTACTTTTGTTCTTTCAACTTTGTACCATCTTTTGTCTGCTAAATATTGTAACCCCTCCCCTCACACAATGTTTCAAGTGTGGAACCTGTGAGGTATTTGTATAAATAAATAAATAAGTTCAATGTCGTCGAATTTATGAATAGCGTCGTGATTGTAACAAATTAAAGTGCCCGTGCTCATGGCAGAACCAGTGTTGGGATCGGTAGCCCATTTATTCATTGCGGTATTGTGTAACTGAATTACATCATCACGGGTGCGTTTGAGAATGCTAAAAGTGTGGAGCGGGATCCCATAGTCACGTGATAAAATAGTAAATCTCGCGGTTTTATTTTATGATCATTGAAATAAATGAGAATGGCCTAAGACTGACTTTGCCGAAAAAAATTTCAAAGGGCTTTTTTGCACGTTGTAAAACCTTAGTATCGAAAATTCTACGGTAATGTTCAAAATGAAAATGTTACAGCATTTGTACTTTTTAATTAGAAAAATGCGGTGCCTCTAAAAAATATGCGCGCCTGGCGCGAACTACTTTTTGTAGCAAAAACTAATCCAATATTCGCAGAGAACGTGGCCGCCTTTCTTTAACGCTTGGCAGGACTTGGCGGAAACAGTCCGCGTATGCGCACTCACCTGAAGCCTGAGATTCAGTTCCTGACAAAAATAAGAAAAAGAAGTGTGATCGGTATTCACTCTGTGCATTTATTGATAAATAAAAATCATCAACAAAAAGAGACGCCTTTAAAGGGATAATGTGCATTCGATCTAAACAAAACTCTGCATGAAAAATTCAGGGGGCACTTTGACGATCTAAAGTGTCCACGCAACTTTGACCGCACGGCCGTAGGCACACACGAGGCGGCTATGGGGCGACTTGGATTGGCTAGTCATGACTACTTAGTCATGGCCCGTGACTAACTAGTCATGACTGGTTAATGACTGACTAATCATGACTAGTTAGCCATGAATAATTAGTTGATGACGAACCAGACATTTGTCATGACTGACAAGTCATGACTGGTTAATGACTAATTAGTCACAACTAACCAGCCATGACTAGTAATGACTAACTAGTGGACTGGTCAATGACTAACTAATCAGGACTAACCAGTCATCACTACTCATGACTGATTAATAACTAGTCATGACTAATTAATGACAAACTAGTGATGGCGGTGATACTTAATTTTCGCCGCCCAGTACGGACCCCACGAGACTCGGCACCGCATCCAGGCAACAGCCAAGATGCATGACACATAAATTAGTGTGGGCAGGAAAAATAAATAAAAATAAAATTGCCCAGCACAAAGAATATAGATTAGTCTAATTAGAGTACACTACCCACACCACTAAATTATCGCGGGTTGCCCAGCACACAGTACAAGTTCTCTATTTGGCCACTCTGACAAGACTTTTTATGCTCCTCCGCGTCTGCTGTTTAATAAAGAAAACAATGCGCCAATGGCCAGTTATAAAGCACAAGCGAAGTTACATCTCATTTCGATCAATTCTGGCATTGCCTGCGAATGTAGGGAGATGTATATGTGCCATGCATGCGGTAAGCCGCACGTCGAGCTATGTAGATCTCCCAGGATAAATTTTTCTCTTAATGTATCATTAATCTGAAAATGCGACGAAAGAGGCGATGGTTCACGCCTGTGCTGTTGAAGGGTTTTTGGCATAGTTTGGCATAGGTCGACAGTCTATAAGTATATGAACAGAAAAAAACTTTGGAAGACAGCTTGACAGTGTTAGAATTGAAACGGAGATTTAAAAAGTAAAAGATATGAAAGATAGCGGAAAACCATTCTTTTTAGCAATGAACGGCAGTGACCCGTGCCCGGAGAGACTCACCTGTAGTTTCCGCCTCGGCTTTCTTCTTTTTCGGGCTCTTCGTTTCTGGAGGAGATAAATGGATTGATTGAAGATCCCCACTGGGTTGCTTACAAACGTGAAAATAAACTACAGCATGATTGCGAGGGCCGAAATCCTTCACAGCATCATATCACTCATTGAAAGAAAATATTGGGACGACACTTTGGCAACTAAAGTGTTGAGAGGCGAAAGCCGAGGACACTCTGCCGCGACGACTTCCGGTGGATGTGACGTCACATCGTTCCGGGGGTTATATTGATACCCAGATTATACATCGTTCGGGAATCTTGAGTTAATTACGCATAATTACACATTTTTTCCATCTAATCTGACACAAATTCGTTTTTTCGACCATTCTGCGGCAATTTTCACTACGCCGTGACGACTTCCGGTGGAGGTGACGTCACACCATTCCCGTGGTTATATCGACGTCCGCGCTATTTCGACGCAATTTTGACATTTTTCACTGTCATTAATTAACTAATTACTCTAACCATCAAACGGGGCTTCTAGGTTTATTTTTTCCTCCTCTATCTGAAGCAGCCATTTGTTTTCTCCTATCGTTTCTAGTTCCCGAGTTAACACGAGTTAAACGCTGCCTAAGGTGTGACACCCTCTGCTAACGGACAACAGTATGAGCCATTACAGGCTTTCGCCTTAAACATGTAGCTTTAAAACACCACGTAGAAAAGGCAAGGTCAGGACGGACTTCTATAGCGTCCGTACTGTCCTCGCCGTTTTGTTTTGAAGCTACATACTTTGTTTTTATATTATGCATGGCCAACTGACCACCCTGTCCACATTGTAAGCCTAATATTTAACCAAAAAACTTCGTAGTGGCCTTAAAAAAGCGCCACTACAATGTATTTTGTTTTACAGGGATGGCACACATCACAACCTCAGAGCTCACACGGCGAAGAAAGCGAAAACTGCTGAAAGCATTCAATATGAGAAAGAAAAAAAATTCCCGGTCAGTGGTGCCATGTCATAAGAGGAAGAAGAAGAAGAAGTGATGCGCGTCGCGAAATATCTACCTGAAGTATCCGTCATTGGTTCCTTCTTTGCCGAGGCCTTTGATTCTGCGAATAACACCATGAAGTGGATGTCGCAAATTAAAGAGTAGCCCGCAATATGCACAGCATCCATCTAAACGTCAGAACACACGACCAACTATAAAGGCGGCAATATCTTCGAAGAGGAAAACCTGAAATTTACTCTTTCTTCAGGCGCTTTGTTCGGAATCGAAAGGAACATATTATAAAGCGCTGTATGAAGTCCACGATTATCATTGACAGCTAACGCTGACAAAACTTGGTGACAGTGATTTTTTCGACAAAAGCATTTGTTGGGCGAGTTGGTGTTTTCGATGATCCATAACTACAGCGCAAACGACAGGACAGAGATGAAGAAGGGACACCACACAGCGCTGACTCGCAACTAAAGTTTTATTGGATGCCAGCAGGTATAAATACCTCCCTGGCGGCCAGAAAAGAATACAGACCACACTTACATGCGTGACTGACATACTAGTATACCAGTCACGTGCCACCAAGCAAATCACATACGCGAGAATACAATATAATCAGTGAGCATGCACTTGTCAATATTCGCAATCAAGGTATCGTCTTGATTTTTTTATTTTTTACCGCGCAAGGGCATCTGTGGCCTGAGCGCCATGGCACAAGGTGCCTTGGTCAACTCAAGGTGGGGTCAGAGACCCATTTCCCAAGCATTTCACCCTAAAGAAGCCGAGCACCAGGCCAGGGGTAAGCTAAGGAAGAAAGCCAAGTGTTTCTAAAAGAGAAGGAGCCCAGGCGGTTTCATTGTGGATCACACTGTGCATCTGGTTATGCATCGACACCATTCCACCTCTTCTGAAGGCGAGAGGGAAATCCTCCTCATTTATGCCAGAGTGATGACTTCAAAGCAGGCCACAAGAACCCCACTACATGTTTAGAAGCAAACTCTTTGTGCTGTAAACTTTTGACAAAGGCTGTACCTGCTCAGGGGAAGGCTTGATTCTACCCGCCTGAAAATAGCTTCAGCACAGGATAGCTGCAGCACATGGGATCGAACACCGTACCTGTCGCATATCAGACCGATGCTCGTTCGAATAGGCCACCGCAGCATAGCCACAACCCTTAACTCTGAGCGCGACGGATGCCCAAAGGCGGACAGAGCGATAAGAACAGAAAAATTATACAGGGACCGGCACAGGACAGTTAGATTATTTTGGTACAGTGCTATTTCGTCAAGTGCGCCTCGCAGCATGACATCTCAAACCCAAAAGACTATCACCCTGGTCCATGGCCCGGCCTACACGCTTAAAAATAAAATTTCCTCCCGCTAATAGCGTGCTAATGTATTCATGGAGCGATAAAAATACTCGTATTTACCCCGTCTGAGTACCTTCTCTTAGTGTGCTTAACTCCCAGTGCTCTGCCACCATCGCAACCTTGTACCCATTATATCCCCGGTGGGTACCCGGCGGCACTGGGGATCCAACCCTGCACCTCCCGCATACGAGGCGGATGCTCTGACCACTAGGCCACCGCTGCGGTGCACTGTTGACACGCTCTAAACCGAAAAGGGTAAAAAGGCAGTAAGCTCTTCTAATGTACACCCTTTTATAAAAGGGTGTGAGCAAAAGGACAGCTTACTCCTTCTTCACTCCCATACAGGCGTACTCGTGTTCGGAGTGCAGCACTTACTCGAACTCTTCTTTGAGCCCCGTGACCCTGCGAAAGTAAAACGAAAACGTTGTGGAGAGGCGAAAGCCGAGGAGCCGTGACGACTTCCGGTGGATGTGACGTCACACCGCTCCCGTGGCTATATCGATGCCCAGATTATACATCTTTCGGGGATCTTAATTGTTACTTACGCATAATTACACATTTTTCCATCTAATCTGACACAAATCCGACGTTTTTCCGACCGTTCTGTGACAATTTTCACTATGCCGTGACGACTTCCAGTGGATGTGACGTCACACCGTTCCCGTGCCCATATCGACGTCCGCGCTATTTCGACGCAATTTTGACATTTTTGCCTATATTTAATTAACTAATCACTCTACAGACATCAAAATTGGCTTCTAGGTTAATTTTTTCCACCTCTATCTGAAAAAAACCATTGTTTTTATGCTATCTTTTTTAGTTCCCGAGTTAAACGTGTGTGACACGTTTTGTTAACGGACTGACGACAGTATGAGCCATTAAAGGCTTTCGCCTTAATATATTTGGTGGTGATAAAGTGCCTAGAGAAAATTTCAACAAAGCTGTCGCCAGTAGAACTTTATCGACGAAGACACTTCATTGATTGGTTATCAGTGGTAGCATACCTTCAGGTTTAAGTATATGTGTACGTCTTGTTTTCAAATCCTTTTTCAGCATTGGTTACAGCAATACTAACTGAACGTTTGATTAGCATACTAGCTGCATTTCGTTTTTTTTCAGCTTCGTGTTTTCATTTGGCTTATATCTACATTTAGGGTATCCTCCGCTTATAGCAAAATCAGGTCACTTTTCAGTCTTTGCCTTTCCATTGCGTGTTTGTGCATTTTAAGCAGAATTAAAAATACAAAAAATGATGCGTTAGCTTAGCGCCGGTAATGCGCTTCCATTGATGTAGGGTTGAGGATAATAGGGAGAGCGAAGAAAGTCTTAAAGCCTTTTAAAGTAAAGTCAAAGTATGCCCGCGCCTCCCTCCATGCGCCAGAGATTTAGTCTTCAAAAATACCCGCCCATGGAAAAAGAACAAAAAAAACGAGGGAAGAAGTACGAGGCAGACGAAAATCGGGCGCGGAATGGACTTCCGAGACCCTCTCATTCGAAAACGAAACGAGATAACTACAAGTGCAGTAGAAGCCTTGGAAACTTTTCTCATCCTCTGTTGCTGCCCGTGTGATGACGTCATACGTGACGTCACGCGCATGCGCAGTGCATTTCCGGCTACGACATACGTCGTCAGTTTTTTTATTAATTATTTTTATTAATGTCTTAAAATTTTTAGTTTTAATTAATTACTTTCGTGTTACTGCATACTATGCAGTGCCGATATCATCAGTTTATTAATTATTTTATTGATTATCTGATTAATTTAAATTAGTTAATTATATTTGAGGCCATACTACATCATGCTGATGACGTCATCAGTTCGACTGACAGCTAAGGTTGGACGCAGAACAGAATTCCGAGACCCTCTCATTCGAAAACGAAACGAGATTACTACAAGTGCAGTAACAGCCTTGGAGACTTATTAGTATAGAGACTTAAGCACATTAAAAAGATCGAAAGAAAAAAATTATGGGGGGCACTTTGCTCTCACTAAAGTGCAATGAGTCGAAAGCCATTTCCGCCTCTGTTGCTGCCCCTGTTACTGTGGTGATGACGTCGTAGGTTACGGCGCGCATGCACAGTACATTTCCGGTTATGACATACTACGCCATTTGATGACGTATCAGTTTTTGTTAATTATTTTATTATATATCTCATTTTTAAATCAGATTTTAATTAATATAGTGTTACAACATACTACGCAGTGTCGAAGACGTCATCAGTTTTTATCAATAGGTTTTTAACAATTTTAATTGGTTTGGTTTATGGGGTTTAACGTCCCAAAGCGACTAAGGCTATGAGAGACGCCGTAGTGAAGGGCTCCGGAAATTTCGGCCACCTGGGGTTCTTTAACGTGCACTGACATCGCACAGTACACGGGCCTCTAGAATTTCTCCTCCAAAGAAATTCTTGCCGCCGCGGCCGGGATCGAACCCGCGTCTTTCGGGTCAGCAGCCGAGCACCATAACCGCTGAGCCACCGCGGCGGCAACTATTTTAATTATTCTCGTGTTACGGCATAGTACGCCATGTTAATGACTTAATTAATTGGCAGCTAAGGTGTGAAAATTAATTTCGTGCTACAACACACTACGCCATGTTGATGACGTCATCAGTTTGATTGACAGCTAGGGAGGGACAACTTCTGCGGACGCACACGCCGGCGAGTTATGCGCCGATAAAGGCCGCCTTAAAAACTAGCTGCCAGGCTGCTTTGTAGATTTGAAGGATGTCATAGAGCGTAATGGTGGGCGTACACCGCGGCAACATAGCACCAATGCGATTTGTTGTGAGAGATTGATATTGACCAATTACGTCACTACGTCATTACGTCATAGAAGGAGTACTTACTAGTGCTGCCTTCGCTCTTCTTAGAAATCCTTGATTCTGAAACGGAAGTGGAAGAACAACAGGGTATAAGTAGAAGGAAGTAGCAGCATATCATGCTGCGCTTCTCCCTACCTTCTTTCTCCGATCTCTCGGTCAGCTCCTTGCCTGAAATGTACATTCACAGCTGATAAGGCATCTACTGATATCATGGGTTCCATTACGCGACATCAAAAGTTCGGTTTCATCACTTTCAAACTATGCATGCGCGCGCTGCAGCTAAAAGGATAAAAGCATAACAGTGCCCTAGACAAAAATATAGATATAGTTCACACCAATACCCGCGGCACATCTTATTCCAGCAGATGAACTGATAAATGTTGTACAGCGGTTAAGAACAAGTACTTTCACGCATTTACAGGGGGGGGGGGGGGGCACTGAACTCTGAACAGGTCATGGGCAGCGAAACATCTTGACAGATGAGGAAACAGTATTAAATGTATGATTCAGTGCTTATAGCTTTTTTTTCACGTTACCTCATCTAGTCATGAACATTTCACATGGCATAAGTAAGCGATGATTAGTGAAAGACTACATGGATGCTGGATCATAGAAGTCACGTCATACAAATACTTCATAACCTTGTTTCAATCGCAGGTGTGCTCGCATGTTGTAAGATGCACATGGGGGTTTAATGTCGACTGAGGCTATGAGGAACGCCGTAGTGGAGGTCTCCGGAATAATTTCGACCACCTGGGGTTCTCTAACGTGCACTGACATCGCACAGCACACGGGCCTCTAGAATTTCGCCACTAATAGACGTTATGGAAAGAAAAGGAGGCCCGGAAATACCTTCCTTCTCCGATCTTTCGGTAAGCTCCCTGCCTGAAATGAGCAACAAAAAGAAATGGGCTTAAGAAGGCGTGCATTATTAATTCGCATACAGCGTAACGAGAGAGGCCTATTCACCTCTAGTAATGGAATGTAGAAAACGGAAGGGCAATCAACGCAGCGCGGGCACATTATCACATCTCAGGCTTGTTTTTCGGGTGTTTGGTGCAATTCATTACAAAGCAAGTACCTGCATTCGTATTAGGGGCGCTCTTGAATAGTGAAGCGTTACGCTCTCTGCAGTTTAGTTCGACTTGAGAGGTGGGCTATATCTGGAGAGGCTAATCTGTCAATGACCCGAAGGTTTGCGACTAATATAAAATGTTCATTTCTCATCCACAGCTCGAAGGACAGCAAAAGTGTAATTCTCCCGTGCGGCGATGAATAAGCGGCTACGGGCTGCCCCCAGTACATTTTATGACACGCAGTACTAAGTCTGTACCGCTGAATAGCATTTGCTTGTCTGCTAATGAGTTTTACATAGCCAGCCTAGTCAGAAAGAGCAGACTCTCTTCCGACCAGGGAAAGAAAAAAATAGCTGGGATTCAACGTGTCTTAACCCAGTTATACGAGCGAAAGCTCTTTTAAGCATGGTATTCACTGTCAAATGCCAACGTCAATGTCAACGGACAAGGTCGAAAGTCAAGGTCAGGTACTCAATGGTCATAGTCCCATGATCACTTCGTCATATAGGTCACACTACCATAGCTTGAGCCATACCACCACGCAATTAAGTTCAGTTGGACCTTGTGAGGCATTGAAGGTCATTTTCGATGTGGTGCCCACTGCCTCAAATCAAATTCCAAGGTCAAAGTCAAGCTCAGGTACCCGATGGTCATAGTCATATGATCACGTGGTCATAATACCATAGCTTGGGCCATACCACCAAGCAGTTAAGTTCGGTTTGACCTTGTGAAGCATTGAAGGTCATTTTCGATGTGGTGCCCACTGCCTCAAATCAAATTCCAAGGTCAAAGTCAAGCTCAGGTACCCGATGGTCATAGTCATATGATCACGTGGTCATAATACCATAGCTTGGGCCATACCACCAAGCAGTTAAGTTCGGTTTGACCTTGTGAAGCATTGAAGGTCATTTTCGATGTGGTGCCCACTGCCTCAAATCAAATTCCAAGGTCAAAGTCAAGCTCAGGTACCCGATGGTCATAGTCATATGATCACGTGGTCATAATACCATAGCTTGGGCCATACCACCAAGCAGTTAAGTTCGGTTTGACCTTGTGAAGCATTGAAGGTCATTTTCGATGTGGTGCCCACTGCCTCAAATCAAATTCCAAGGTCAAAGTCAAGCTCAGGTACCCGATGGTCATAGTCATATGATCACGTGGTCATAATACCATAGCTTGGCCTATACCACCAAGCAGTTAAGTTCGGTTTGACCTTGTGAAGCATTGAAGGTCATTCTCATCCACATCGAAATCGGAACTTGTACCTTGTAGCTTGTAGCCAAGGAAAAATGTCCGTAATTACAAGCCTATCCCTGTTTAAAGTGGAGCCGAACACCGCAGTGTTCGCTCGGCTACAAAGGCCGCAAGATTTTTAACACATCGGCTACGTTGTGGTTTTGCACTGTTGGATATTTTTCCTTTTAATGCCACATGCCAGTCAACGGGGACATCGTGACGAATTATACTGCTGGTGACTTAAGTGTGCGCTCGTGCCGTTGATGCTGCGAAGGTCGCTGCAGAAAAGAAGCAAAGAAACTCACCCGATATTTCTGCCTCTGACTCCCTGCGTCCTGCAGCTGGCTTCTCATCTGCTAGAAGAAGAAAAAGAAGAAGCAGAAAAATTTAGTGCACGCGGATATTATAATTCGTGCAATCCGCATCATGACTGTCTACCCCGAGCAAGTTCTAGTAACCATTAATGATGAACAACACTTTTACTCGGAAAGGACAAATTGTTCAGTCATCCAGAAGCAATATCAGTTTATCTGAAAATAAAAGTACAAACACAAAATACATCACAAAGCGAACTTGCAGTAAGCAAATTACCATTAACATAGCCGATTCAGTTTTTGTTCTACAAGTACGTGTTACCGCTGTCCAGATGCCGTTAGTCAGAGTTGTGTCTCGTAGCTGCCGTCAGTTTTCAATTCTTTCTTTCTCTCTCCCTTATTATGTTATGTACATAGCGCGTCAGTTATTTGAGGCATGTATGAAACACGAGAGAAATTTCTTACACGTCGCTGCAGTTTCCTGTTTCGAGGTCTTGTTCTCTTCCTTCGGTTCTGTTTTTCAAGGAAAAAAAACGGATTAAGAGTGGAAATCTATTAGTCGCAAAATGTACAAGTCAGTGAAAATAATCAATCAATGCATTTTGATTACGATGAATTTTTTTATGGGTCAAGTTCATCTGCGGCCAAAGCGCTCCATGGAACAAGGTTTTTTCGTTTGCTGAAGGCGGGGTCAAAGAGCCATTTCCCAAGGATTTCACCCTAAGTAAGCCGAGCATCAGACCAGGGGTAAGCTTGTACCCACTGTACCACCGGTGGGTACCCGGCGGCACTGGGGATCGAACCTCACACCTTCCGCATGCGAGGCGGATGCTCAGACCGCTAGGCCACCGCTGCAATTAAACAATGCATTTTATGCAGTCCAGCCTGAGAGAAAGAAGGTATACAGTATTGCTGCTTTGAATGAAGTTTGCCACGTGTCCACAAAAGCGTAGTCTTGCATAGTGCAGACCATGCATTACCACAGTCTCCAGTATGCAATGCCAGAAATGTAATCGTTATTTATGACTGCCTGTTATTGTTTAAAGTGCCATTAACGTTCAGTGTAAAAGCGTATTTTCACTTTTGCATTGAAGCATGGCTTCTGTGGCCAGGTAGGACTGAGCTACCTTGGTGGGTTGGGTAGAATAGCATAAATGCATAACTCACATTCGATATCCAAAGAACTCTATTAGAAAATTTGTGCTGTGCATTAGGCGACAGTAGACACAGTAAAGCGCAATTTAGATTAGCCTAATACATGGATTAAAGACAGAGCAAAGCTGCGCCACAAAGCTTTACTTTATCTTTGTTGTGCAATAAGCTGCAGGAAATGCACTGTAAGGCGAAAAAAAATAGGGCGAAGCGCTATTTACTTCAGCCAAATGCACACAATAAATTAAAATTACACTAATAAATAAGCAGGAGCGGGAAAACTTTAGATCGGACTGATGCTCACCTTCAGCCATTTCTCGTGACTTGTAGGTGAGGCTGAGCCGACCAGAACGCAGCTGGAAGGAACGTTTTGAAATTGAATATAATTATTAAAGCGCATATCAAGAAGCGTCTAATTAACGAATTCATGCACCTCGAAACTGTGCTGCAAGTTTCGAGGACCTCGAAGTCTGAGGGCTTCGTTTGAGCTACGACCACCCAAGGAGCATAACCTGCAACGATGTCTCGAAGCAGGAGCGTATTCGCATTTTACCTTCGTCAAAATGCATCAGCTGCAACTGATTATCGAACCTGCGACGTCGACATTGCTGATACGCAGAACTATCCAACACGAAATTTAAAACCAACAAGGATAAAGGTTAAGAGATAGGAAAGATGGTGGTGGTGGCGTTTCCGTGCAGGCGAGGTTAGCCTTACTCTCTGCATGTCGGCAACTTCCCGCCTATGCCACTTAAAGGGCAACTGCACCACCTCGTGAGAATTTCGCGATATTCAAGAATTCAAGTCTATGTGTACTGTAGGTAAAGCATGCCGAGTTTTTTACACTAGCATTTAAAATAGTGACGTGGTCAACGATTGAATTGTGCGCTTCTTCTCAATGCACGGAGGAGTGCGGGGAAGTTCAGGGTAACGTCACGGAAGGTATGGTTTAAAATTTTTTAAGCCCATCGATTTTTAAAACCTATGCAGTTTCTCTTTAATAGAACGCAAAAGTTTCTCTTAACGCTACATCCTAAGGCCAGTGTGCTCTGAAAACATGGCGTACTTTTGTTATCACGGTGTGCCGCTCAATTCGCGTGCCTTCACAGTACACGAAACGAGAGACGTCGTTCAATGGCACAATGTTTAACCCACGCTTAAGGAGGGAAGCGAACTTAATTTAGCGATATCCTCGCTAAGGTCACAAACAGTTAGGGTAGCGTAGTAAAGACAAGGAAAGCGTTGCAGGGTCTGACAGATACTCAATGTGGGGTTGAAGTCAAGAATATTACCAGCATACCGTGAGCGCCACTGGCACAGTGCCGGGTTAACAGTCAATGAATGGTTAAGAGGTTCGCCTCGCAGTGGACGTGGTTAAAGCTGAAGGCACAGCGCACGAAAGACAGGACTAAGGTAGGGACAAACACAGCGCTTCCTTGGACCAAAAGTTACACCAAGCCTTACCGGGATCTTCAGTGGTACGTGTGTTCCGATACGTTGATGACTTTCTGGTGATTTTCCGATTAAGAAGTGGCCACAGCGTTGCAAAGCAAGCCAGTGATATACTCACTTTATTCAGGTCTAATCTAAGACCATTTCAACTAACGATGGAAGTTCCGGATCATGACGGCATTCGCTTTCTAGACTTAGATAATGATGTGCGACGAAGGGGTATGCTGGCGCTACGCACCCCGAGCACAAAAAGGGATGTTATCATACTCATCCAAAAAAAGCAGCTCTGTGTTTGTCCCTACTTAGCCCTGTCTTTCGTGCGCTGTGCCTTCAGTTTTAACAATGTACCGACTAGCCCAAACAAATACCTTAGTGCAATACACGTGGTTAAAGGTTGATGATAATAATTAGGCATCCGTTGGTTACCTTATTCAAGGCAGAGTTCCGACACACTTGTGAAAAGCCAAGTTATATGCTCTCTGTATCACCTATATTTATACCATAGAAGTTACTCGCTCTGACTGTCAGCACGAAAAGCAGATTACCAAATCTAGAAGAAAGATGTTTAGCTTTACTTTTTCAAGGTGTGTGTCAACGATGTTTAACTATCACTTTTAAACGGCGTAAGAGAAGGCAAGCCGAAAACCTACTGGCAACGTTCCCTGCGTGTCTCTAAAGTGACGCGGCTGATGAAGAGTCAAGAGCGCTTTACGTTTAAGCCTTAGAGCCACGTTGGAAATAGTACGGTGAGAGCCGCGCAACCTGTGCGGCAATGTTTTCTAGCTACAGCATGAAGTGAGCAGACTTACCTTACAAAGATAACAGTGTGCGCTCCCCAAGATGCGAGCTATACGCTTGGCAGAACCGCTGCCGCCTAGGCTACCACAACAGATAACGAGCAAATGTGCCGCCTCGAGACGGAAGTCTCGCGAGAGCTACTTATTCGTCCTCTTCTTCCCACCGCTCGCATGGACGTGAATAATAAGGCGAAAGCCTTTAAAGGCTCATACTGTCGTTCGTTAACAAAGCGTGTCACACGCGTTTAACTCGGGAACTAAAAAAAGATAGAAGAAAACCAATGTCTTCAGCAGATAGGGAAGGAAAAAATGAACCAAGAAGCCAAGTTTTATGAGTTTAGGTTAATTAGTTAGTTATAGGCAAAAATGTCGAAATTTCGTCGGAATAGCACGGATGCCGATATAGCCACGGGAACGGTCTGACGTCACATCCAACGGAAGTCGTCACGGCATAGTGAAAATTGGCACACAATTGCCGGGAAAACGTCGGATTTGTGTCAAATTAGATGAAGAAATGTGTAATTAACACTTAAGATCCCCGAAAGATGTACAGTTTGGGTATCGATATAGCTACGGGAACGGTGGGACGTCACACCCACCGGAAGTCGCCACGGCATATTGTCATCTGCTTTCGCCTCTCGACACTTTAGTTGCCAAAGTATCCTCGCAATGTTTGATTTGGCTGTATTTATTTATTCATAGCGAGAATGCTGCCGCTGCCATTCCCTTATTTCGGGCTATCATCATCGGCTTGATCTTCCTGTTCGTACGTGGAGACAAGTCTCCATAAGGTACGTGAGAGTGGTACGCCCGTAACGTTTCTTGCCGGTCAGGTTAAGGCCCTTAGGGGGAATCCGTATGAACCCCTCAAATACGTTTAGAACCTTGAGGTCCTAAACGTATTTGAGGTGGTCCGTACAAATTCTCCGCAATTTGTGTGGCCACGAAATGCCACCCTAAATCATATATGGATGTCCACAGGACAAACCCGGGGAGGACCTGTACCTCTTGTGTGGGAGGCAGCGTTTCTCAGCTCTGTCCCCGAGAGACAACTCCGGGTAGTGAGACGAGTCATAAAGGTCGCCGAGCGCCAAGAGCTCGTGGGGGCCTTACGGGGTCTCCCCCCCCCCTCCTTTTGTCTAATTAAGAGACTCTCTGGGCTGACGAAATAAAGTTTCACCACCACCAGGACCGCAAGATTTCTTACAGCCCTGGCTAAGACACTTGCCCAGGAATCGAGAAGGACCAAATATTATAAAAGAGACATCATATCCAGTCCAGTTCAGCCTAGTTGCATTCACTGCTGGACGAAAGCTTCTTCCAGTAACTTCTGTTCAGTGGTCAGCGTAATCCTGCGAACTTCCACAGCTCGTCACTTAATCAAACTGTGCAGTCCTCAAGGACTTTATTTTATTGGTATCCAGTTTATGCCATTAAAGTATTTAATGATCAGTCAGTCACAGGATGACATCACAAGCGGAAACGTACATTTTTTTTACGTGTTTAGTACCTAATAACGACGATGATTTATTTAAGCTTAGTAAAACTTGGAAAGTCTTGAAGCTGTTCATTCTCCTCAGAGTGGAAACTAACTCGTGGAGAAGAGAATGGAAATGAGCCAATCTGTCTGCGCTACACGCGGCGTCTTGCCGCTAGACGAAGCAAAAAAAACAGACGCATGGCGGCTATAACAACAACAACAGCAACAAAAATTTCAGTAGAAACTAGGACTGTGCGAATATCAAATTTTTCGAATACGAATCGAATACGAATACTTGGTTCCGAATATCGAATCGAATATCGAATAATCAAGGACATACTCAAGAACATCACAGTTAAACAATCAGTGATAAAATGAGCACAAAAGGTGTGTGTGGCTGTACAAAAAGTATCAAGGTCTTGAACATTATTCTTAGAAGAGTGGACATATCAGAGAAGATGGCTAGGGCACAGCATTAAGGCGAGCTTGCCATAAGCACAAAAGCGCGTTGCTGGGATGAACATAAAAGGTTGTCGTGAAGGAAAACCGGCTGCCCCACATGGTCAGGCAGAAGTAGTTGCCTTCTAGCTGAAGCGACTTCTCCAGCCACAGAAAATGCCCTCTCACTTGGCACTGAATTGGCACGTATTGCGAGGTACTTTTTGCACAGCTCTGACTATACCAGCTTCGCAGTTATACCCACAAAGAAACTCACCAGCGCAGTCAGCTATTGCATGGCCCAACGTTACGCGTTGCTTTGAGCGCCGTCATGTTGTTATGTCTCTATCGATAGTTCTTGCGGACCGAAATGAACGCCGGTTTTCGCATAGAATATTCGGCTAGATACGAATATTCGCATCGGGTCGATTATTCGAAACAACACGAATACTTGGATTTCGAATCGAATACGAATACCAAAAATATAATATTCGAAATATATTCGAAAATTTCGAATATTCGCACACCCCTAGTAGAAACACTTCAGACTGCTTACGTGTTGGATGTAAAAGTATGCGAGGCAGCGGCGAGAGAATGCCTTGCGCGCGGGCGATCCCATCTTGGGTGATCTGTCAGATGACGTCACTACACGCCCGCGCCGCTTTTCCTCCTCACCTGCCGGCCTCTCCCCACGAGTCTGAGCCAGAGCGGGATCGCCCGCGCGCCGAGTCGGTGCCGTGACGTCCCCTGATACGCATGCGCCATCTATCGGCGCAACGTGTGCGCCTCGTTGGCAGGCAGCGTGATGACGTCATCTTATTGTGCCCATCTCTGAGCCTCAACAACAACGGTCGTCAAAGAAATCTCGCCTAATGGAGATAGTAATGCTTTCGCCGGTACTCACCTATGGGGCAGAAACGTGGAGGCTAACGAAGAGGTTTCAGCTTAAGTTCAGGACAACGCAGCGAGCTATGGAAAGAAAAGTGATAGGTGTAACGTTAAGAGATAGGAAGCGGGCGGAGTGGGTGAGGGAACAAACGCGGATTAATGATATCCTAGTCGAAATCAAGAGGAAGAAATGGGCTTGGGTAGGGCATGTAACGCGAAGGCAAGATAACCGCTGGTCCTTAAAGGTGGCGGAGTGGATTCCAAGAGAAGGTAGCAGGAGTCGGCAGAAAGTTAGGTGGGCGGATGAGATTTAAAAAAATGGCTGAGGCTTAGCTAAGGTTAAGCCTAGTCAGATGCGAAGCATATTGATGGCTAGGCTTGGTAATACATGGCTTTCCTTGGTTGACGTTCATCCCGCTCTTCATCGGTCTCTGTGGCACGCTGAAGCTTTCGCTTCTCGTTCAAATCAGCCCTGCTTCTAGGCGGCATCCCAACACCTGGCCGCCTCGTAAGTGCCCGGAGAGCGAGGCAAGCTCAGCTTTATACCGCTGCTGTAGCGTCACGTGGTCAGCTGCAGCGCCTCTGATGTGAAGCCTCCACCGCCGCGGCCGACCGCGCGAGCCGGCAGCCCATCTCTCCTCTGCTGTGACGTCATGTTGTCACGTGGTGTCACGTGGTCAATGGTAGCTCCACCGCCGCGCTCGACGGGCTGTAGTGTAGCTCTAGTAATATGCTTCGCATAAAAGTTTGTTGGGTTACGGTGGCCGCGACTGGCAAAGGACAGCGTTAATTTCAGGCACATGGGAGAGGCATTTGTCCTGCAGTGGGCGTAGTGAGGCTGATGATGATGATGCCTATAAGTGACAACCGCGTGTTCCATTCTGCAGTGGGAAATTGTTTCCTTAGTGTCTTAATTTCTTTCGCGGGTTTTTCGTCGTTTTTTTTTTCAGTACAATGTTGTTTTTGTTTTGACATGCATTTTACGTTCACCTTTTTTTTTCATTGACTTTCTTGTGATTATGTGCGTTCTTTCTATCCACTTTCCCTCCTGAAAACCCCGGCGTTGTGTCCTTTCTCTTGGCGGTTGCCAACGCGTTCCGCCTTTTTTATTTCCTTATACTGACCATTTCTATATTCGTAACGTTATTCTGTTCCCCGGATCTCATCGACCTGCTGTTGTCCACTCTCAACTCAACTCCATTTCTTATGCACGCGTCTTTTTATGCACGGAGAGGAAATTTGATACCATTCAGTCATACGGTACTTCCGTTCCTCTCGCGCCAGATGCTTTATTTTCGCGCAGTAAATTTCCGCTCCGCCCTTGTGTCATACAACACAGCCGCTGTGCTCAGAAGTCGATCTGTTTTCTATACCTTTGTCTACATCGTGAATCGCAACCAATAAAAGCCAAAGAAGGGAAACAGCGAATTCATTTGTGTCGAAACAAACTGCTATAACGCTTTTCCATGCAAGCAGTGCTTGCGATCGAGTAACGCAGTGTAATATATCCCAGCACATCCGCTCTGCATTAAATTAGAACTTTGCGTGCGAGAGAGCACCCATTACCTGACCGAGGCGTAATTTTGAGCACCTTGTTTGGATGATGCGGAGCAGCGATAACAGTGGCCAGAAGAATTGAATGTAGCTGAAGTTAAGCGTCACGTGACACGCATCATGTGATAAGCGACTTGGAAAGCCCGGCCTTACGATTGGTTAATCGGCTCGGTGATCACTAGCTGCAACTCCGTTAACCCTAAAGTGAAGTAAACAGCCTCGCTGTAAAGGCTCAGCCAAGTTCGCTCAAGTTGAAGCAGGGTTTTAGTGCTTCTCCTGGATTGTGCTATAACGCTGTTTCTATTTGGTGGTAGCGCTCCTTGAAGTGTTCATATCAAATGTGGATGGAGTTTCCAAAAAGTAAGTAGCATCAGTCCAGTAGCCTGGACAGCTTATACCAGTACCTGCAAACTTGCTTCAAGCTTTCCCGCACTCACAGCGATCATCATGTCGCTGACCCGATGGATAATGTTGATCACATCCCGTTCAGCAAATCTGGTTATTGCGCCCACTTAAAGGGAAACTGCATAGGTTTTAGAAATCAACGAGCTTAAGAGGGTCGAATGTGTGAAATTTGCAGTAAAGCATGCGAAGTCTTTTTGGGCTAGCACTTCAAATAGTGAAGTAATCACCGATTAAAATCCGGACGCCCTTCAAGCTTCTCCGCAGCGCACAACGCCAAGTGTGGGGGCGCATGATGACGTCATCGAAGGTATCAGTACATTTCCAATGCACAAGCGCCTGCCTCGGAGGAAAAAATAAAGCCACTGAAGGCAAACCCTGCCGAGAGTTGTTTGGCAGCGTCTAAAGAGTCAATGCAGGGTGTGGCTGACGACAGCGGTAATTTTAAATACTACCTTCCGTGACGTCATGATGAATTTCCCTGCACTCCTTCGGTGCATTGAGGAGAAGCGCAAAATTCAATCATCGATTACATCACTATTTTGAATGCTAGTGCAAAAACAGTTGACATGCTTTACATACAGCCTATATAGATTTGAATCCTTGAATATCGCAAAATGCTCAAAAAAGTGCTGCAGTTGCCCTTTAAGTATGTATTGCCGAGCTCAAAATAATGGGCAGCTTGATGCTGCTCCCCAACTCTCATTAGGATGTTTAAATCGAACAGCACGTAATTCCAAATGACAAGACGAGAAAGTGTACATACACGGGAGCACTAAGAGAAACTTTATTTTAGTGAGTGGCGTTGGCTGGCAACAAGAACCGAGTCGTATCGAAACAATTTGCTTGTACTGCCTACCTAATGAAGTATTATAACTCGAAGAAATTGTTAGCTTTTCTTTTTATCAGCCACAGTATTAGCCACGCTGAAGTGCACAAACGTAACAAGACCTGTAATTTTTCACCCCGCTACGCGTAAGAAGGCTTCGTCGAAGCGACAGGCCCCGCATTATTCGGCCCGCGCCACAAAAGTATTTTTAATTTTCGGTGCGTTTGTGACAGTAGACGTTCTCGCACGTGGAATCTGGTATATCTAAGAAGAGAGACCGATTAGTAATTCACATCCTGAGCTAACGGCGTCTAAAGTAGGCGAAACCACCCATCGCCTGCTATGAACTTTATGTCGTCTGCGTAGCCACTCACATTGCTCTTATGGAAAGAACGTGAAGGCGAAAGAAGTGGTCCGCCTAAAGGTGATTATTGAAGGAGCTTTTTTAAGTGTTTTGGTTTTTTATACTTGATGAAAGTCGCTTTATTTTCAAAGAAATTCTGCGCTTAAAGATGTGGAATGAAGATTGTGGCCAGAGGCCTTGGATCAGTGGCTTCAGCGATCGGCTGCTGATCCGAGGGTCGCGCTTTCCAAACCCAGTCACAAAGGTTTCGTTTTGAGGGAGGTGAAACGATAAACGCCTGTGTCCTGTGCGATGTTAGCGCTCGTCATACAACCCCAGGTGGTCTAAATAACTTTGAACCCCCACTGCGGCGTCCCTCATAATACATGTGTCGCGTCGGGAACTAAGACCCTACATACCACCACAAAGGTAATGCCCAAGAATCCCAGAAGTGGGACAAAGCCAATAGCAATTTAGCTTCCAGCAACCAGAAGCAATCAGGAGGAGAGGCTTTCGCGTATTTACCTTGAGATTTCACTGTTACACTTTTGGATCATTCTTGTCAATATTCTCACATGCGAGGAATTATTTACAGAGGGATGTATCAAGGAAGTCTAAAGTGAACTGCCTGATACATGAAAATCAGCTCACGTGTGAGGTCGCTAAGAGCCGTTGTTGTTGCTGCTGCTGCTGCTTTTGCTGTTGTTGTTGCCCTCCGTTAGAATGGCACATACCCACAGCGGGGGATTGGCCAGGGTGTTCACCATGGAGGAAAAAAACTGAGGAGGGAGCGTCCGGCGACAACCTTGAAGCCTAGTCTTAACAAGTAAAGATATAGCAAAAAAAGGAGAGTGTGTCCCCCCGTGATCGCACCACGTGATAGCGTGCGGTAAAGTCTAGCCCCGCTGCGCGCGCGCATGCGCCGATTAGCGCGGCAGACTAACTGTAGATCAACTTCCTTGCTGTAGACGCCCGCGCCGCGGGTCGCGCATACGCGCGCACTAAAACATACCGGAATCAAAACATAAAGGACCGGCTCGGAGAGCGAAAAACTGAGGGAGAAAACGACTTCAAAACACTCGGCTTGCGAACGCTGGCCGCGTGACGTCATGCTCCCTCCTTAGTTTTTTTTCCTCCATGGTGTTCACAGACCTGTCTGGACTGATGACTGATGCTCAGACCATAATCCGTGATGCGCCATCTCGAACCAAGCGCTGCCGCTAGATGTCGCTCTATGCGCTGCGGAGCGCAGGTGGCACGGATTTCGAGCGCTCTAGACAGGTCTGTGGACGACTGTACTATCAAACAGTTGTGTAACATTGACTCACTTAAGGTAGCCGAGGTTGAATTTTGTGCTAAAAATATTTTGTAAATTATAACTAACAAAGGAGGCTAAGAGACTTCTCCATTCTGTGCATCCATAGTAACTTCGTCGTCGTCTAGGAGTTCAGTACCCGGAAGTAACACAATTTTTAAAACCTTATTCCAGGCAAACTCATCAAAGTGAAGACTGAGCATCCTGACGAGAATGCTATTGTCAGTTCGGAGCAGCGGATTACAGAACCAGCGAAGGAATCGCTCATGGTTCGGAGCTTCCTTTGGTACGCGAGACTCGGTCGATTCTTCGGCTGCCTATTCATAAAGAACCTAAGCGACCAATCTCTAGACGATGCGACGGCCACCTGGAAGAGCTTCTACACGGTCTACTCTGCCGCTTGGTTGTCGATTCTCGTGTTCTTCGAAGGGAGCAGTATCGTAGAAGCAACCGAATGCCGGACGAACTGGATCTGCAAGTTCACCGAATCAGTGGGCGTCGTATCCCACTGCGTCGCTGCCGTGAAAATGTTTGTGAACTTCATATGCCTGGCCTTCGGGTGCACGAAGCTTCTGGCCTTCTTGAGAGACGCGGTAGCTTTCGAGGGGTCTAACGTTTTTCTGCCTGCCTACAAGTGCATGATTCGCAGCCGCTCTTGGCTGAACATGATCTTGAAGGTAGCCGTGATAGCTAGCCTGATCACAACGTTATCTTGCGCGGTCGCTGCCCATTTCAGAAGCTTCTCTTCGAGCCGCCAGGACTGGCACCCTATCCTCAAATCTCTGGCCATCTGCAGCTCCTTTACGTTCATATTCTACGAGTCCTTCATGTACTTAGCAGTAACGAGGTTTTGCGAGGTACTGGGGCAATATGTGAAGGCTCAGGTTGCATGCTTCGAGGAATACCAGAGTGCGATGGGACCTCGGAGGATGGATACCTCGGCCATTGAAGCAGCGCGCTTGAACGTCTGCAAGATAAAGAAACTCAAGACGGCAATGAATGACGTCTGTGGTCCGGCGATCGTGACCTCATCTGCCTGTCTCGTGGTCATGCTCTGCACGGCGTTGTACAGGTCTTTTCACATCACAGCAGATCAAGTCGAGGCCTGGTTGGGAGTCACCTACACGACTTACTGCACACTCTGCTTCGTCGACATGGTCCTTGTCAGCGACCACCTAGGAAGTCAAGTGAGATGCATATTTATTACAGAATTGTCAGGTTCTGCAGCAGGGTTTTCGCGAATGATTTGTTGACCTCACATTTATACTTGTCAAAACAAAAATGCATCGTCAATTCAGCTGAAAAATTGCCACAACCTTCTGCCGCTCTCGAAACGAAACAGTGTCAGCGATAACTGTAGCATACACCCATGCACCATGAGAGGGGTAGTGACAAAGGGGGATGAGTAGTTAGGCTGTTTTGGTAGTTTAGTTGAAAGTAACATGCATAAGGAGTAGCCTAAACGATGGTAAAAAAGGGGTTCTACACCATCACTCGCCGCTGGCATATTGTTGTTTAATCTTCGATCGCCCGAAGAAAGCTGTGCTGACATCCTTGTCTGAGCTCAGGTCTGCATGTTCTGTCGCACTCAACTGATATTGGCCTTCTATTGACCTTGGCCTCAATTGGCATTTGGGTGGTATTACTTCATGCCGAGGAAAACTATCATTGGCTGGGGCGATTTAGAACTGAGTCAGATAAGGTTATTAGCGACTGACAGAGAGCATGGTAAGCTGCTGGAGCAACTCTTAAATCACTGGCATCTGCATCCGCTTTCTGCAGGCCAAAACAATTCTCTAGGAACAACTCCAAGGCCTGCCGCAAAAACTTGCCGCAATGAGCAGCAATGAGCCGCAAAAATGTGGCTTGGGCTAGTTGGTTCAAGTTTCTTGTATACACAGTGCAAAAAGACACAAGGATGACATAGAGCAAGACATGTCTGGCGCTTGATCCTGTACCTTGTGGCAACAGGGCGTTTAAAATCTACCCACATGCACCTGCAATTCTCCTTTAATTTCAGTCACAGGGCATACAAGATTGCCTTTCACAGAATAGGAGACGCAGCTCTTCTCACTGCTATCACTTCACGTTTTCTTAACCATTTCAGGCACAGAAGTTGAAGGATGCCACAAAGGCACTGGCCATGCTCGAGTCAACTGACAGCTACTCGCGGCAGGTGAGTATTGCGCGCTTTCGGTAACCCTAAACAAGGTGCTATGACCACAGTGAAAATACAAGTGGTTCAGCTCTGCTCAACCGAGTTTTCACGCAGCGAGAGCAGAGCGCACAGCTCCGGTTTATATACGCCCTACCCTGACGTCACAACTGTAAATTGAATCACGCGATACCACGCGATTACCACGTGGCTTCTTCTCGCCCCCCACCGACAGCTTGAAAGGTAAAGGTCAAGGTAAAGTGAAAGATCCAGTGGTGCAGCACCAACGTGGACACCCGTGGTAAGGTAGATATGTGCAACAATTACTTATATCAATGTCGTTTAAATGTGATTCGGAGGCTCACGGCGAATTGTGTGGCGTTTTTGAAAGTTCAAGGTCAACGTTCAAGGTCAATAGTGGTCCACTAAGTGGACCACACATGGTTAGGTATATGTGCATAGCGACACTAGCCATGACTTATATCAAGGTCGTTTCAAGGTCATTCGGAGGCTCACGGCGAAATGCGTCGCAGCTATAGTAGCCTAGCTTTCGCTACAATACTGCTCTTTCGTTTCGCAGGTTCATTATCTTCACGACATTATCTGTCCTGAAGAAATGTATCTCAGTGCCGCGGGTTTCTGTCGGCTTGACCGCTCGCTCCTTGTCGGGGTAAGTGCGAGAATTTGCGCAGAGATCAAGGAACAGTTTGAACATTCATGTGCTTGCACGACGTCGGCTTAAATATTTTACTTCTGATTCAGTTCGCGAACTAGCATAGAGATGGTGGGCAAGATGACTTCGTGGGCATCTTTGTGGGCAAGATGGTGTGACGACGTCAGCTTAAATATTTTACTTCATATTCAGTTTGCAAACTAGCATAGCAATGGGGGGCAAGATGGCTTGACTTTGTGGGAATCTAGGTGGGCAAGATGGTGTGACGACGTCAGCTTAAATATTTTACTTCATATTCAGTTTGCAAACTAGCATAGCAATGGGGGGCAAGATGGCTTGACTTTGTGGGAATCTAGGTGGGCAAGATGGTGTGACGACGTCAGCTTAAATATTTTACTTCAGATTCAGTTTGCAAACTAGCGAGTTCAAGGAACAGTTTGAACATTTATGTGCTTGCACGACGTCAGATTAATTGTTTTCAGATTCAGTTGGCAAATTAGTATAGAAATTGTGTGCAAGATGACTTGGTGGGCAAGATGCATCTTACCCACCAAGTCATCTTGCTCACCATGCATCTTGCCCACCTTGGTGGGCATCTAGGTGGCCAAGATGGTGTGACCACGTGAGCTTAAATAGTTTACTTCATATTCAGTTTGTAAACTAGCATAGCGATGGCGGGCAAGATGACTTGACTTGGTGGGCATCTTGGTGGGCAAGATAGTATGACGACGTCAGCTTAAATATTTTACTTCAGATTCAGTTTGCAAACTAGCGAGTTCAAGGAACAGTTTGAACATTTATGTGCTTGCACGACGTCAGATTAATTGTTTTCAGATTCAGTTGGCAAATTAGTATAGAAATTGTGTGCAAGATGACTTGGTGGGCAAGATGCATCTTACCCACCAAGTCATCTTGCTCACCATGCATCTTGCCCACCTTGGTGGGCATCTAGGTGGGCAAGATGGTGTGACCACGTGAGCTTAAATAGTTTACTTCATATTCAGTTTGTAAACTAGCATAGCGATGGTGGGCAAGATGACTTGACTTGGTGGGCATCTTGGTGGGCAAGATAGTGTGACGACGTCAGCTTAAATATTTTACTTCAGATTCAGTTTGTAAACTAATAGAGATGATGGACAAGATACTGTGACTTGAGCTGTGCACTCATGTGCGTGCTTTTCTGCAGATGGCTGGCTCAGTCATCACATTCACGGTAATCCTGGTCCAAACCAGCGACGAACTCAAGCACCAGAACTGAACAAGTGGATAATGTGTACGACCTCAGCTACCCACGTGACCACTGGACTTGGCTCTTTCGGCATAGTCTGTTGGTCATCAGGAAAAGTTTGTGCTTGTACGCGAAGTCTGGCGGTCTCAAAAAGCACAGTTTTTCTTCTCTGGTACGCTTTGCAAAATATATATGCAGGGCATTGATTTGTTTTGCATGTAACCGTGAATAAAAGCCTGCAGCGTAATATGCCAGTGTCTGCAGCAGTCCTAAGTTCCTCTGCCGAATTTTATTCGACTTGTCTGATTGAGTAGAGCGTTTTCACCGCACGAAAAAAAATGGATGCTTCTGCAGTGTTTTAAAGAAATGTACTTTTCAGTATGTGCAGAGCCGTTTTTGGCTCTAATGGGTAGTTATTTGGGACCGGCACTTTAAAAACGACAAAAATTTACAAAGATGGCGCTAGCGGATTAATAGCTTCGGTGTCTTACTGACAAAACACATGGATATGTATCAGAGTTCTGTCACATGCAAATTCTGTTAAGTGTGCGCAATTTCTTTTAGCTACACCTAGTAG